>NW_010173567.1:324-34013 GCF_000695765.1 Mesitornis unicolor | reverse complement strand
CAGGCTCTTCTCAGTGATAGCAAATGACAGGTCAATGGGAGCAAGCTGGAGCATAGAAGGTTCTATGTGAACATGAAGAAAAACTTCTTTACTGTGAGGGTGCCAGAGCATGGCCCAGGCTGCCCAGAGAGGTTGTGGAGTCTCCTTCTCTGCAGACATTCAAAACCCGCCTGGCCGTGTTCCTGTGTGACCTGGTCTGGTGATCCTGCTCTGGCAGGGGTTGGACTGGATGAGCTTTCGAGGTCTCTTCCAACTCCTAATATTTTGTAATTCTGTGATTCTGTGAAGAGTTCTACCTCTCTTTTTAATTGTACCCACTGTTGACCTGGTGGAAGAAAAATATGCATGCCCTCATGTTAAATTTCACCTACTTCCCATCCATGATTATCCCAAAAATATTCTTTTTTTTTTTTTTTTTGTCCTCTTTATCAATCCAGTCCTGTGATCTGGAAGAAGTGATGATGGATGCTCTGGTCAATGACAAACCAGAATTTGTGAAATTATTTATCGACAATGGGGCTAACATATCCGAATTCCTGACATACAGTCGTCTGCAGAGACTCTACTGTTCCATTTCTCAGAAGTCTCTCCTCTATGAACTTCTGCTGAAGAAACATGAAGAAAGCAAGCTGACCTTGGCAGGGCTCACTGGTCAACAGCAGAGGGAGCAGAAGGAGATCTCCCCACTCTTCACTCTCAGTGAGGTCTCCAGGGTTCTCAAGGATTTTCTCCATGATGCATGCAAAGGTTTCTATCAAGACCTGAGACATGGAGGCATCAAGAAATCTGTGAGTTATATTTTTCCGTCACAGTCCTGCTCCTCTCCAATTTAGAATTTGAAAAAATTTAATTAGTTCTAGCCTTTGAGAGTGGGGCAGGGAAGGAAAGAGATGTGAGACAGTCACTTCAGTTTCTCATTCCTTTTTTCAGCTCATTATTATCACTGCTGAAATGGCTTGATCTTTTTCATTTTAAAAAGGAAAACAAAGGAATTTCTAAGATAGACAGGTTGTGATTTCTCTCTCCTCCTCTGCACATTGGGTTTTACTGTACCTTTAACTAGAGCTAAGATATGGCCTCTGCTTCAGGATCTGCAGAGGCCCCGGTATCTCGAACTCCTCTAGCGCAACTTCCAGAAACCACTCCTCATTCCAGCACCTTGCACCTGGAGAACAGTTTACTGATCTTATTAGCCTCACATGCATAAGAACAGATTCCCTGTGCATCTTTCATTGAATATGAAGAGACAGAATTACATTTACTCAGGAGTAATTAGACATAAAAATAGCAGCCTGCATTTCTCACACAGAACTTCAAGCAGAAGTACTTGAAAGACAGCATTTTCTAGGAGAAGGACAAGCAGGTGACGACCATTTTCAATCCCAGGTCTGAAAATGGTAATATTTGTACATAAAACTATTCCCAGATTGATACTGTGTAGGAGTAGATTGGATATTCGATAAAAAGCAGTACATATTTGCCCTTAGATCATTATAGTCCTGTTATTGAGTGACATACCACACAGCAAGAAATAAAAATGACTGCATGAAGTGGCCCTGGCCAGCGGATGAAAAGGATAACGTGATAGGTAGCACTGTGAAATGTCTACAGAGCACTTGTCTACAATTTTGCAATATGCACCATCAGTTTTGCATTTTGACAGTGCACTGAAACTCATGAGTATCACAGTTCTTGCAAGAGCATTGGGAATAAGTTTGGACTCATGATTTCAAAACAGGGGTATAGAGAAAATTCATTAAGATCAGAGTTTTACACAAACTAAACAATTAAACCTTTTAATATTTGCCAAGTTCTAGTTTCTTAAAACTGTTTAAACTAAATAAATTTAAAAAAAAATTGTCACTCAAGAGCTTCAATCACTTTTGCTTTGATAAAGCCAAGCTAAATCGATTAGTAATGTGACTTTGTTCACAAGAGCAGACAATCTGGGGCAATACCTTTGAAGTCATTAAGCATAAGCAAATTCCAGTCTTTACAGAAGATTTTACAGAAAGAAAAGTTTGCCTCCCAAACAAAATTTTACAGAAAGAAAAGTTTTCCCCCCAAAATCTCACTTGCCTTTGTGGGATTTGGCAGTAAGTGAGCTAAAGCCAAGTGCTGTAAATAAAGCCCAATTCAGACACCAGATCTCACTCCCTACTAGTTTTTTTCCTTTAAAAGCTTCTTCCCATGACTGCTACCAGTGGCACAATCATAAGCAACAGAAAGAGCATCACTGTACTGGGACACCAACACCACTGCTGCTAAACTGTGTGTCTTATTTCAATGTAGGATCTAGTGGTTACAAAGGTTGATGATACTTCTGGGACATCTCTGTCTCCTGTAAGGTTTTCAGTGCCATTCAGTTGATTAAGTAGCTCACTACAATCTGAAAAAAACCAAAGACCAACAACCCCCCAGAATGCTGCTAAAATACAATTGAACAGAATCCCATAGTTTAGGTGATTAAAAAAATAACCTCACAAAAACTTGTTTTATTAAAAAAAGAAAATCCACTCTGGCTGCTTCTAATTAATACAGGAAAAGCATTTAAAAATATACTTAAAAATCAGAACTTGCCCTAAGTTGCCAACCTTCCCCTGGAGAGTTTTTTTATCAAATACTAAGGAATAAGCAGTGCTCTACTTAAAATACTCCCTGCATGAGGAAGAGGTTTCTCAAAGGGAAGACTAAAAAGAGGGCATTGACATACTCTGTTATTGTCCTGTACAGGGCCTTGGCGAGATTTCTTTCTGTTAAAATAAAATGCCTTTTTGTTCCTTTTCCTCTGAAGTCACGTCCTCTGTGACAGTTGAGCAGAATCCAATATAACTGAAGGCAAGCTCAGATGAGTTAATAACAGGTTTGTCTTGTGTGATATTACACACCAGTGGTAAAACCATGGCCTTTAAAAGCCAATGAAAGCTTTGCCATCAATCTCAATGGAGTCACGGTTTCATCCAGAACATTCTCACACATATTAAGTTATATCAGGAACACAAGGGTTCTTTGATTCAGAACAGAATGCACTAATTACCTCCCAGTCTTACAGAACAGAAAAAGAAAAATCAGAAGAATACGAAGTGTCTGGCAAGGCCAAGAGCAGCTTAGATCATGTCATTTGCATGGAATGAGACTGCAAAGCAGGTTTTAATTTCTACAAACCATATTTCAGGATAAAACGAACACGAAGCAGTTACCTGGACCCTTAGATATGAACCAGAAAAGCGAAAATCCTTGGAGGGATTTGTTTGTATGGGCAGTACTTCAAAACCGGCACAAGATGGCAAACTATTTCTGGGCTATGGTAAGCTTTCAGCTGTAGCTGCTTCAGGTGAAATATGGCATATTTCAAGTACATGAGACAGTTTTTGCTCAGCCTTGCAGCTCTGATCACAGATAAGTTTGTTTCTAAAATAGACGCAGCATTTATAGGGCCTTTTATCTCCATGTGGCTCATGCCAGCAGGGGCCAGGGGCCCTCTAACAGAGGGAGAACAGAGCAGCAGCAGGTGTAGATCAGCACAGCCTTCAACTCTGCTGCTGGTTAACTTCAGCTGGAGAGGTGCCCCCCGCTCCCTTGCTGCTGCTGACTCACCGCCCTTAGCCTCACATTTTGTTCCTCTTACAATTGCTCAATTGTTTGGTTCGAGCGTGATGGAGAGAGAAGTGCAATGGAGCATCTTTAGTTTACGTGCTGTATGAGTAGGGAATAACAGCATCACAGCCTCAGTGGCTGAGCTTCAAGCTGGCATAATTAGCTCCTGTTTTACCATCCTCCACAACTGAGGCCCTGTCTCATGCATCTGGCACCGTCCCTGAGCTTCCAGGCACCCACATCTGGCATGGGGGGGGGTCACGGGCAGGGACAAACTGCAACACAGCTCTTCAGCCAGCAAGTGTGTGTGTGTGTGCATGCAGACACATCTGCACCTTGCAGGGCCTTGTGTTTGTGAAGCCCCATTACCAGAAAGCACGTTTCTCTGCTGTGTGCCACTTATGTGCCCCTGACAGCTGTGCTCCCTCCTTTCCCATAGGTCCTTATACAGGATCTCAGCACAGCTGTGTTTAAGGTATCTTGGCAATACGGGACTGTTTGGCTCTATTTCCATAATGTATTCTTCTCTTTTCAGTTTTTGACTGCCACCCTAAATCTAGCCCCTCTAAGGTCAATCAAACCCAGAAGCCTTCAGCCTTATAAGGCACAAGAACAATCAATATGTGGTTTTCAATTCCCAGATATCACCAGAACTGTCATTTTGATTGACATTTTGGACTTTCAAGTCTGTATTTGAGGGAAGATTCTTCAAAGGGGAGACTTGCATAGGTTTTTTGGGTTTTTGTTTGTTTGTTTGTTTTTGTTGTTTTTTTTGTAGATGAGTTCCTTAGTGACGTCTCCCCAGTTCAGAAATGCCCTCCAGTGTATGGTAACAGCAGCACCTCTTTCAATTCTTCCAGGGCCAGGAGGGTGTAGCTTCAGCTCTGGCAGCCTGCAAGATCCTGAAAGAGATGTCCCGCCTGGAGACAGAGACGGAAGTAGCACGCAGAATGAAAGAGGCCAAATATGAGCAACTGGCTATTGGTAAGTAATGGCACCTTTTTAACAGTATCAAAAATTTAAGGAGTAACTGCCACTGGAAGTCAAACAAGTAAAAAAGATACTGTTTCAGTTGTAAAAGGTCAACTGTCATGAATAATTTAGCAGCCTTGCAGCACAGGCAGTCCCAAACACTCAAATACCACAGTAGAAGGACTTAAACCTCAATTATTTTGGAAAAAAATCAGTGTTCCAAGGCTGGCCCCTGGGATGCATAGAAGAAATTACTCTCCTGCTGCATGTTGGTATTTTAAACGTCTGATCATAATATGAGGTGTGTTACAGCAATGGGCAAGACAAAATAACCAGACCACTTCCAGGCTCACACTGGCCTGGTTTTCCTGCAATAACAAGCTTGATCTGTAAGGGCCACTAGAGCAACAAGTTTTAAGGTTTGTCTTCACTGCTAAAAATAATTTGAGATTACCTCACCCAGAAGAGGGCTAACTGCACTGCAAAGCTGCAGGGATGCTCAGGCTGGTCTCGCAGCAGAGAAGCCACCTCTCCCTGCAGCAGTCGGCATTCAGGCATCCGCAATGCTGGAATGCCAAGCCCTCTCCACTTTGCCTGGTTTGAAAACAGGGGTGTGCACACAAGCTTCTCTGCCCATCTGACTTGAATTTAACCCGTACCTGAAGGTAGCACTGCTGTGAACGGAGGGCTTTAAAAGTATGCTGCATGTGGAAATGCAGAGGCTCTTTCTCTCTCTCCCTAGAGCATCAAGCAACTGAAGGCTCAGGCAGACATTGCAATTATTTATACACGGATCACATTATCCACTCTTCTCACAGGGCCATTATGATTTACAAAAACCAAAAGGTTCTCATGTAATCACAAGGCTCCAGTAATTTAGAAATGGAATCACAGGGCCTATTCCAATGCACAGAAGTTTGCTCCTTGGCTTTGGTAAGTATTAGGTCAGATCCTCAATTTTAATTTCTGGCCTGGATAATGCTGCCAATATTAAGTAGAGCGAACATTCTTTAAGAATGATAAATACCACATCAGCTGCAAAAGAAGCCTGTATATCAGCTTATTTTAAGCAAACTTGATCCTTTCCCCAGCCCTCATAGTGTAACAACAAGGTGTAGGAAAGATACTGAGACAATCAAGTGAATCAGCAGAACGAAACAGACACAAGAAGTCAGATCTTGTCTCATGAGAAAACCTTGACTTTTGGTTTGTTCTAGTTTCTGAGCTTCAAGACCAGATTCTCTAGAAATAGAACTATGCCACAACACTCTATCAAGTTCAGTATGATTTTATGTCAAATAACTATGTCTTTAAACCAAGGATTTGTTGGCTACAAGCCACAGCTGAGCTCCTCCTTTTGTTTAGTCTGTTCAGGAGTGAGGGCAGCTTGATAACTCATCCTTCCAAGTGCAAGATGATCACCCAAGAGAGACAGTTTTGCTTGATGTTGCCTAAAGCGCCACATGAGGCAGATATAGATGAATGACTATGAAAAAAATACTGTCGTGTTTCCCAGAAGTTTCTTATGCTGTCTGTAGAAGAACCGAGAAAGAAACGTTTCTCCTCAGACCAAATAGGAAAAAAAAACAACAAACCACCACCCAAAAAACCAACAGAAAACCCCTGAACACCAAACCTGTTAGAGGCCCCAGGCTGAAAAGGGAGCATGCAGATAGAAAGAGGTGAGAGGGAGGTAAGGACAGATTTACTCCATACCTCTCTGCAAATAGTAGGAATTTAAAAATTACAGTGATCCTTTTTCCACCAAGGCAAATCTGTTTTATCTGCCCTCTGCCCCAACACATATACACACGTACATGAAGCCACCATGAGTTATTATTGTGTCCAACACCATTCCTCTCTCCCTCCTACCTTCTCTTAGTGCTCTCAGGCTCTTTTCAACTACTTCAGCCTTGCAGAAGTCTCTGGTGCAGCAAGGAGCATCTGGCAGTGCTCCGGCTTTGCTCTCGCTGTGCTGCACCCTACACACGCTCTTGCCTCATGTTCAATTTTTTTTTTCTTTTAAGTAAAAAGATCTGTTTGTCTGTGTTTCCTTCATTTGGCAGAACTGTTTAGTGAATGCTACCACAACAGCGAGGAGAGAGCGTTTGCTCTGCTGGTGAGGAAAACTCAGTACTGGAGCAAAACCACTTGCCTTCAGCTGGCTACAGAAGCAGATGCAAAGTCTTTCTTTGCACATGACGGTGTCCAGGTAAGTTTTACAGACCCTTCCCTCACCACCTCGGGCTTTAAGCAGGATGTTGGACACAGAAGAGGATAGCACAGCAACTGAACCCCATGAAATGTATTCCTCTAAGAGGTATTCTACTGAGAGGGGACTCTTCCCTCTTCCTAGCACCATGCGAAGATGGTGTATTACTGCATCCTTGACAAAGGAACACAGTTCCCTCTTTCCCCTCCCTTTCATCCAGTTGGCCTGCAGACCAGTGCACTGAGGGGAAGGTTTAACACTTATTCCATCCTGTGCTTTTTTTTCCTTCCTTGCTCACAGAGAAGCATCAGGAAAGCACTCTAAATCTGCCTGAGGCATAATGGAACTGCTCCAAGATGTGAGGTAACTCCTTGTTCAGATTCAAGGAAAAGCTCACTGAAAAATTTAAATCAAATTGCTTTTCAGCTTTGCCCTCACAACCTGAGTTGTCTCCGTGTACACAGAACTAAATTAAGAGTGATGGTGCTTTTAGCTCCCAGAGCCTGATTTGCACTTTCTTGGTACTATAGATGTTGCTTAATTCCACTTGACTTGCTGTTCTTTCCACTTGCATTTCCATTTCCATTTGCATACTCAACAGCATCTGCAGAAGGAAGTGGAGACTGCTTGTTTGCTCTGAAGGTGTACCTGCTCTTTAGGTTCCCAGAGCATTCACTGTCTTAGGAGCCACAGAGCGTAGGTCCACTTCATCTGTATGTATGTTTTCGTGATGTGAAAGCCATCTCTTGTTTTCTTGACTTTCAGGCCTTCCTGACAAAAATATGGTGGGGAGACATGTCTACAAGCACACAGATCCTGAAATTAATCTGTGGATTCTGGTGTCCATTCCTGATCTACACAAATTTAATAGCATTCAGGTACAAACGTAACTATTTGGGTGTAACAGATAAGTAAGAGATGAAAAATAAACCATAAAAATATCCAGACTCAATTTTTTTCCCCTAAGTGTTAATAAAACCAATAATATTGCCTCAGAACATCATCAGAATGACTGTACCACTATCAACCAAATTAGTTTTCTATGAGACTGAATGATCTGTGCGTCCTGTGCTACTGCATATTCTAATACATAAAAGATCAGTGCCACAGTTTCACATAGATCACTTCTATTTTGCACAGTCCACAGAAAAGCCTGCTGGAATCCTGTCAGCTCCAGATTCTACATAGTAATGTGTAGAATATCTCCAGGTATGGCACCATCTGTTTCTAGATTTGGAGATGCCTGGTTCAAACTTCAGTATCTTATCTAGAAAAACAGCCATCATAATGCAGTATTATCAGGCACAAGCCTTGTGTCTTATCAAGGAAAACAGCCATTGCAAAGCAGTACTATCAGTCATAAGCCTTCATAGCCGTAAGTCAAGCCTAAAAACACAGGACTGACAAGAAATTAATTATGATTTTCAAATTCAATGTCTTATGAGATCTCTTTATTAGTCTTTTGCAAGCATAGCTTTGGAGTTTTCAGGTTTTTGTCAAAGTGAAGATAGCTGGAATCTTAAGCTTTCTTAAAAAAAACTAAAATAAGAAAAAAAACAAAACCCAAAGCAATTTAAAAAAAAAAAACAATAAAAGAAGAAAAAATAGCAGTCAAGATACTCAGGCAGTCATAAGGACTGAAACTTTAAGAAAACCTCCTAATATTGTGAGAGTCATACAAATCATCAGAATTGGCATTATGGAATGACATGCAAGTATAAAAATACATGTTTCTTAACTGTTAAACTACTTAAAAAGCAAGAGAAATACTTGTTTGGCACTGCTGACTGCAGACTTTCCTTCTGCCAGTATCACTAAAGATTACTTTCCTGTCATAGTGGCTGCCAGATTCACAAATTCAAGTAATTTAACGTGAAATTTTGGCAAAGTTTTCACTGAAAGGTTTCAATTATGATTCATAATCAAAGCAAGCCTTTCTAAATGTGTTCTGTTGAGGACATTTTTGCCTCCTCTCCCTAAAAATGCAAGAGTTGACACCATTTTTCCTACTGCTTCTCTCTTTATTGCTGCTGAGAGTTACCAGGCACGGAGCATTGGGTTATTTTCTTCTAGGACTGACTGAGGGGGTTGTTTCTGCTCAAATATCAAGTAACATGAGGCAACTGAGCATCCTGCTCCATTTTTGTGAAGCGTGCCAATTATAATTTCTCTTAATCTTGTGGGTGACTTCAGCCTTCTCCTTACAAATAAACAGAATTTGCAGAGGTAAGGATTATGTATCAGTTGATAACTTCTCAGTGGTACAAGTCCAAGATAAGCACATGCTAACAGTTCTGTACGAATGTCAATTTAGTAGTGAAAAACTGCTAACCAGCATCTTTTGATTAATGAGTGTATTTCCTTACAGTGAGGAAAAACAATCAAAGAATGAGCCAGAGCCATTTAGAGAGCTGGACAGTTTAGACACAGAAAGGACTCTGTTTTTGTCCAAGGAAGAAGATAGGTAAGTCTAAACCCATTAGCTAATGTAACTTTTGCGACAACAATCAAAGCACAGGACACTTTTTGTGGATTAGTGACCAGCTAATGATCTAAGGAGCAGCTGAAGGACCAAGAAAGTAATTACTCCTCAGAAAGTGCTGCACCCTCTGATTACTGCTGTCATTGATCTCTAAAAGGAATATACTGGGTTGACCAAAAAGTAACTGCAGCTGGGTTTTTTTTTAGCAGATGGACACACGTCTTGAAATGTAACTAACTTCATTTTGAACCACAAGTTCACTATGTTCACTGAGAGTTCAAGCTTGTTTTAGAAAAAAAAAGTGCATGATTTCATTTACAACGATTTCTTTGCCATCGATTTCAAAATGGAAAATCAAAAGGAACATTTCTGTCATATTTTGTTGTATTACTACTGAAAAGGGAAAAACGCTGTGCAAGCTCATAAAAAGTTGTGTGATGTGTATGGTGGAGATGCCTTAAACCTACAGCGGTTTCAGAACTGGCTTGCTAAATTTCAGTCTGGAGATTTTGATGTTAAAGATGCACCACGCTCAGGAAGGCAAGTCAAAGTTGATAATGACAAAATTGCAAAGGTGCTGTGTTTCTCCATGATAACAGCAGACCACAGACAAGTTTGGTCACTCATCAAAACTTGTCGCAGCTTGGACGAGATGCGTTACCACATCCACCACATTCACCAGAGCTGGCACCATCAGACTGCCATTGTTTTGTTCTTTACAAAACACCTTGAATGGTAAAACCTTCACTGCTGCTGAGGATGTCAAATTGTTCTTGGAACGGGTTTTTCCCAAAAAAGAGAACTTTTTTGAGCACGGAATCATGAAGATGGCAAAAGGTAATTGAACAAAACGGACTATATATTGTTTAATACCATTTTTGTTTCCCATGAAAAAATTGCCTTTCATTTACCCAGAAAAAAAAAGCAATTACTTCTTGAGCAACCCAACAGAAAATAAACAGGGATATAGCACTGTTTTAAGGACAAACAACTTTACTTGTTCTGAGCAGGTAACTTCCAGAGAACAAGGAATCTGCTTAATACCTGGGGAATCAAAAAGCATTTCCCAAGATTTCCTTCAGCTCACGATGACTGATATACATTGGATTTAGGGACTAAGCCCCTATTGGGTTACAGAGCTGAGCAGAAAGAAGGTTCTCAGCAAAACCTTGTATTATTTGAGTGCATCACGATAGTCTTTCCTACAAAGGCAGCAACATGTAAACATCACTACCTGGGAATTTTACATTAAGTCAGCTTCCCACTGTACCAGTGCTTTTCATTTACATTTTAGAAGATGGGCCCTGAGAAACCTGAAGTACAACAACAAATTTAACTTCGGAGTTAGAGGGAGCATTACACAAATGTGTAACTGAGCACAAACAGCCTGTCAGTTGCTCACAGTCATTCATAGATCTGTGATTCAGAACTTCTGAATCCCAACTTATACCTCTGCCACACACTCACCACCAAAACCTGGGAGGCCACAAGGACTTAAGACAGGATAGGAAGACTTTTGATTACCACACAGTCCTCTTAATGACAAAATAGTGCTAAATAGCCACTTGAATTAAGCATATGCTTTAAAATTATTTCAAGAGAACTTCAGAAAGTTGTGAACAACAGCAGCAAGGAAACATCATCCGCAGTGTGAAGTGCTGGACCAAGTCAGTGTTTTAGGTTCTATTTTTACCTCTGGCATTTAACTGCCAGTATATTGGAGAAAATCATTAGTTCTTCTACCTCCCTCCCTCCCCTATAAAATAAGTGTAAGAGCATCTGCCTCCTGAGAGCTATTGGTAAGCACTGTCATAAAGCACTTCCATATCCTGAGTGAAGCTTGGTTTGGTCATTACATTGTGCGTTTCAGTTGCTATTATCTTAGCAATTTGTTTTAACAAAGAGGCTCTCCTCCTCCCAGATCTATTTCAGCATCTTACAGAAAGCTGCAATTATCTGTTTATGACATTAGCCTGTTACCATAGGAATGTATCTTATGATGTCATAAATTCAGAGGTAGCACAGAATCGGGCACACAGAAAAGACTGGCTGTGAGGAGATTTTCCTTGTAACAAATGTATTTAATAATTAGCAAGAATTATTTCTTGCGTCAGGGGAAATTAAAAGCCAGTGAACAGTCACTTGTTTCTTTTTCGTGAGGTGAAATTGAAAACACACCCTAGTGTGCACATTCTTCATTAAAGATCACACCTCTCAGAGTCAGAATCACGAAACTAAAGATCCAATAACACAGGAGAGCAATTTACGTGGAAACAAAACCTCACACTAGGATCAGATTGCTATCAAATACACGGAACTTGCGTTTTCTGCACAGGATCTTTTCCATTGCCAATGGACAGCACTTTGTGTTCCAAAACACAGCAAAAAAACAACTGCAGGTGTACAGGTTAAATTTCCCATCAGTTACCAAAACACTTGCAAAACTACACAACAGTCAAAGACTACCTTAATGATTTGTGAGGGCAACTATTTTTCATAAAAGGCTTCTATATTCAATTTCTGAAATCTGAACACAATAAAGTTACAAATCAAATTAACAAAACCGAAATAACAAGAATATGCATTTAAGTCTGAAGTGACTTTGTTTTTCAAAAACTTCTTTTTGACTTGAGATATTTCTGCTATGGTAATGTGACTGCTCTGACTTCTGCAGAAGTCCTCCTTGCCGTCCCCAGCATCTGTCTGTTACTATCTTACAAGAAGCTTCATAGCTTTAAAGAATAATACCAAGCCTTTTCCCATGAACTAATTTTAGGAGTTTGTCACCAAGACTATGTTCTTTTTGTTTTACAGAGGAAACAGTAAACTGGAAAAGCAGAACCTTTCTGAAAACACAGCATGGGCAACATTCATGTTTACTCGGTGGAGAAAATTCTGGAGTGCCCCTGTAACCGTATTTATGGGGAATGTTATAATGTACTTTGCTTTTCTGTTTCTATTCACTTATGTCCTCTTACTGGACTTTAAGCCACCTCCACCTGAGGGTCCGTCTGCTAAAGAAATTATACTTTACTTCTGGGTTTTTACACTGGTCTTGGAAGAAATCCGACAGGTCAGTAGCCTACAACATTTCAGTGAGAATAAAGTAAAATTTAAGACAGTATTTTTAATATATTTACAATGTACAACTGTACAAGCTTAAAGATTTCAAGTGTCAGGTGCAGTATTGCACAGAAGAGCAATACAGAGCTTACTTTACCCAAAATACTCCACCTCTCTCTCCCAGAGCCAGCTCTTCCTCCACCGTGTAAATTTTAGCTCCACCTCTGTTTTTCCATCCTGCTCCAGCTGCAGCCAAGTCGGGTGAGCTGCTAAGATTCAGCTGTCCTTCACTTTCCAAAGTATCTCTCTGATTTCAGTCCCCAGAACTAGATCCGCCCACCACAAATAATGTAATTTGGAAATTATTTTCTACACCTGGAAACCCAGTGGAGAACTCTACATCCTTTTAGGAGATTCTTCCTTGCTGAGGACAGTTTTAAAAAAACCAAACAACAACAAACAAAAAAACCCACAAACCCCAAATGTAAAACACACAACAAAAAAACCCCAAACAAGTAAATGAATTCAGATTATTTGCATTTTTCCTAAAATACTTGTCAACTCAAAACATTAGCAGATCTCTTTCTGGTTTGCTTTTCTTAATAGCAAAACAAAAGCAAACCTCACCATTACTCTCCCAGTTACTGGTTTTGGAATGTCCTCAACAACCTAAATAATGTAAACAATGGTCTAGTGTGTTGCCAACTGTGGGTGCATAAAGCTCTCCTCTTTAGACACAAAAAAGCAGTTATAAACATTTACTCTGGAAGAACAAAGAGGTGTTCATTATTCAAGCAATAGGGTCAGTAAAGGGGATCCTAGATTGTTACAATTTATTTGAAATTATACAGCAAGACCATAACCAGAGGAAGACATGGAAAATATTTGGATCAAAGAACATTTCGTTATAAACCTGTAAAATATGATGAGTGCCAGGCTAAATCCCAATTAAGAAACCCAACTCTTTGCCTAGATAATCAAATGTGCACTCACTGACAATTCCAGTATACAAACGTCAAATCTGTTTAGCTAGCAGTGTCTCAAAACTGAACTTTGCCTGGAAGTTGTATTGTTTAACAGCCTGAGTGTTCACAAAATCTTAAATCAGGCCTCAAAAATTAATCAGGCTAATACCACAAGAATAAAAAGGGATTTGTTCTTTTGTGTGTGTGTTTAAAGACAGTAAACCATGCTTATGTTTTAAAGCTTTCTTTCCTGTTACACTAGGAATTTGGTTTTGCTCTTTGCAATGAATAAGAAAATGGGTATTATATTAAAACTCACAATGAAATAGGGAAACTGGAAATAGATCAATACCAATGTTTATTTCTCTTTTTCAGAGTTTCTATACAGACGAAGACACAAATTTAAAGAAAAAATTTAAATTGTATGTGGAGGATAACTGGAATAAATGTGATATGGTGACCATCTTCCTTTTCATAATTGGGGTAACCTGCAGGTATATGTCTGTTCCACGTGATGTGGTCAGCATCAGTAGCAAGGGCTGTGTACATCAACTGACAGGGGAGTCTCATGTGCACGTGAGGACATGAGGCTGTGACATTTACTTTTACAAGCTCTGAGACTTGTTTCTGCAATAAAGGCCTCTAAAATTCTGCAGAACCATAGAAGTTGCTACGGAGACCACAAAAAGACAAACTGACATGTTCAAACACACGTACAGAAAAGCTCTGCTCTTTTTTTGGTTGGTTTCGGCAATCACTTTTTCTCAATGTAAAAGATATTTCTTTTCTTTTACATTAACCTCATTGAATTCTAGACAGAGAATACGATGTCCCTCATCTGTTTCTCATCAATGCACAAGCATTATGCTACATTCCTGTCACAGTAGGCTTCTGCAGCCACAACCCTGCAGCACCTCCTTCTTCCTAACTAGGATATGCCTGGAAACTGGAGTGTAAGATTTAAGAAATGACTTCTCAGTAGTACTTGCTGACATCTGATATTTCATTTCATGTATTCTGCAGGATGCTGAACTCGACTTTTCAAGCTGGTCGAACAATACTTGCTATTGATTTTATGGTGTTTACACTTAGACTTATACACATTTTTGCAATTCACAAACAGCTTGGACCAAAGATCATAATTGTGGAAAGGATGGTAAGTGTGCGGTCCCTCTCAGATAAATATTTGTGCTTTCTAAAAAGTGGGGAGAAGGAAATCTTCTCTTTACAAAGGAAATCAGTTCAGAATCTATCTTTATTTTTACATTTTTAAGGCTTGTCAGTTTGCATTTAGTCCCTTATTTATCATGAGTATTAGATGCAGTAAGTTTGAAACAGATCTTTCCAACGAACTCTGTAGTGTAATAAGTTGGTCCAATTCAGTAGTCTCTGTATCTTACCTAATCATCTATCCTCAGATCTGGCAAATGATGAGCATCTTTGACTTACTGCTATTCCTCCTGCTTCATAGGATGAATACGTTCAGAGCAAAGGCCTCAAACGACGGGCCATTTACAGAAGGGCAGGGCATTTACTGAATGACTCTGCTCCGCTGGGAAAACAGATTATATTATTTGCAAGAAGTGTGAAAAAAATCTGTGAAAAAGGATAGTTGCAAGTTTCCCACAGGAGTTATTCTTACTTGTATTTTGTAGCTCCAAGTTACAACGAAAACATATCAGTACATTGGGAGCATATGTTGGAAGATTTTGATAAAAGATTTTTATTTATTACCACTCTCCTGCAGAAAATGAGACATTAGCACTACAGTGACCATGCTTGGGTATGCATCGGTACGCTGAAGTAGCTTTTTGTTTAGGCATGTTAATCCTCTAGGCCAGTTAGCTCATGGTAACTGATTAATAGTAGTTCATCTAATTGTAAATGGTATTACAGAATCTACAAATATTTGATTTGTGACTCACAGCAGAGCTCAGTAAAAGCCCTACAGTCTAAACAAACCTATATATTGAATAAATATAACTACCAAGCTATTTGGATTTGTCTACAAATGCAATAACTGGAACCCTAATGTGACATTTGCTTGGAGTAGCAAAAGGGCAAAAGGCAAATAAATATTTGTTCTTGAACATTATCAAGCTTACAGCATTAGCAGACTTTTATTGTAAGAGAATAAGTCAGAACTACAGCTTCTAACCCTTCCTTGTTGCATACCAAGTTAAACCAGGGCCCTGAATCAATATGGTGATGTGTCTACTATGTCTACTATCTGAAGTCAGATGAGATAATACACAGATTAAGAAGATGCAAATAAGAACATAAACAACAGCCCAGACAAAAACCATAAAATGGGACCTTTCATCGTCCCCACATCCAAGCCAACACAATGCTTTAGCTTTAGTAGTTCAATGTTCAACCTTACATCAAATGAAAGAAGAGTGAAAGTTACTTCAGTAAATGATACCTTCTTGAAACGTTTCATCAAGTGGGTTCAAGCACAATAACTTCCCTTACTTAAACAGAGGAGCAATCCAAGATTGTCTCTTATTGTCTTTCTCCTTTTAAACCTTGCTACAAAAT
The DNA here is from genome assembly GCF_000695765.1 of Mesitornis unicolor. Taxonomy (NCBI): domain Eukaryota; kingdom Metazoa; phylum Chordata; class Aves; order Mesitornithiformes; family Mesitornithidae; genus Mesitornis; species Mesitornis unicolor. Next base: position 18,181 of record NW_010173567.1, on the reverse strand, counting down.
TGCTGAATCGAGTCTGGTAGCTACTAAAATGGCAGTTCAATGCCAGAGCAATGCCCATTCACAGACTCAGACTGGAAAAAAAACATTACCAGACTTGCCACTGCTCCCTCTTAACTATGACATCAAACAGTCCTGCAGCATTGCTAAATTTTAAATCATCCAGAAAACAAAATAGATTGGTGAAAGTCAGAGAGACATCCACTGTGTCTTGCCTGGCTTAGATACTGTGTTAAGAGAACTCCAAGCAACCTCCTGGATGTCTGAAATGCCTATGCTGCTGGGTAACTGCACAATCCAATAATCTAATTGAAATGAATCTACAGTCCCTAATGAACTCTGTGAGATTAGATGGGAAGAGGATGAAGTGTTCCTCTTCCACCAGGGAAAAATTATTGCACTTGAAATACATATTGGATTTTTTTAAGTAAGTGTTTTAGGATTCAATTACTTCTGCTTCTGTAGAGAAACACAATGTTTAAAAGAAAGAAGTCCTGAAAGTAATCCCTCAGATGCATTACTTAGCTTGAAAACCCAAGACAGAAGCTACCTGATCCTTGCAGCCTTCAATGTCTGCTGTATCTGTGGTTCAGTATGCACTAGACAGCATCGACTGCTACCAGGATTCACTGCTGCAGCAGAACTCCTGTAATTCACAGTAAAGCAGTCCATACCAGTGTGAGATCTCACAGAAAATCTGCATATAAAAGGTACAAGGAGATTTACTTAAAAGATAAAACGTGTTTCATTTTTAAATGTTAGATGATTGAAAATCAAGTTTTGAATTTTAAACATGTCTTTATTGAAATGAGCTATCAAAGAAAAATGCTGCTTACAGGCCAGGAACAATATAATAACCGCAAGGTCAAGAGAGGAATTCTGTGCATGAAACTGCATCCTATTCCACCTCCTTTAGCCTAAACAAGCTTGGAAAGAAACAGAATTATTTGAGCCATTTTCATATAGAAAGACTACCATTATTTGACTATGCTATTACAGTCACCTCTCCTTTTCTCCCCCCTCCCTCTCTCTTTTTTAGATGAAGGATGTTTTCTTCTTTCTGTTTTTCTTGAGTGTGTGGCTCTTTGCCTATGGTGTGACAACTCAAGCTCTACTTCATCCCGATGACAGCCGAGTGGAATGGATATTCAGAAGGGTGCTTTATCGTCCCTACCTTCAGATATTTGGCCAGATTCCACTGGATGAAATAGACAGTGAGGACCTTTCTTTCTCTCCCCGTCCCCTCCCCAGCTTGGCCTTTTTTGAACGCACACTTCTGATTGGAGCACGGAATTCCTTCCCAGTATTGTCTCTTGGTTGTTATTTTTTTAAATCTCTGTCCTGCAGGCCAAAGCTTTCACATTACTATGATATCAATAGTGTATTTGCTAAGAGATAACGTGCAGTGTGGAATTACATTAGAGCATAAGGGTCAGCCCTATTTAGACAAACTGTCTGAAACACACACGGACTTGCAGTTTTAAAGGCTGGCATATCTTCTTTCACTTCAGTCCATTTCCATTCAGTTTAACCTAGATCCAGATAACACCATATAAACTGAAAAAATAGCACCTTCATGCATTTTGGCAGGAGTTCAATGTGACAGTGTTAAATTAGTGCAGCTCTGTCCGTAAGCAAACACTTATGTTTTAGAATAAATATTCCTCTAGAGCATTTATTTACTCTGGGAGGTAAAGCTGCCCAAATCAAATAAAACTTGTAATTGCATATGTGCAGCATTTCAAACAAAGCAACATAAAAGTAATCATAAGACATGGAAATACTTGAACATAAAGTATTCTTCTCTCCCAAAGAAGTCTGAAGTAACACCCTAGCATTTAGCCAGAATAACAGTGCTAAATGTCAGTGGCAATATTGAAGTAGGATTTAAACTTGAGGTAATCTAGATGGAACCAAAGAAATCCCATAGACAGAAGCAAACCAACAAGCATTCTCTCATTTTCACTCTGCTTAATAAGAAAAAGCATATGAAGTCTGAATGAGACAAAAGAACACTCACTTAACTTTAAATGCTTATGGTCTAAGCATGCATGGCACAACCAGTGACTCTTATTTCCAGTAAAGTAATAGGAGAGAAACTAACATGCCTGGAATGGGATTAATCTCATTTGGAAATAGGTCAGAGGTAGCATTCCCTAGAAATGTGTATTTCTCTCCATTGAGGGTCCAAAGGGTCTCTCCACCTGGGTAAATAACTGGTTAAAAGACAGACAAAAGAAAAAGGAATTAATTACATGGGCAGCTTCCAGAAGGGCATAATTTGTCCTGGGGCCCTCTGGGGCTTATTTGGTTTAACAACTTTATGAAACATATGGAAAAGGAGACGGGTGATAAAGGGAACAAAAGTTGCTGACAAAACTACATTACTGGGTAGTAAAGACTAAAGCTGACACCAAAAAGTTGCAGAGGACTCTCATGAGTGCTAACTCATCAAATTAAATTCAGTGTAGAAAAATATAAGGTAAATGCACTTGGCTGAAAGCAGTCCCAGCTGTGGGGAGCTTTGATTAAACTGCGAGCCCTAAGGAATATGATTGCCAGGTTATCCGTGGCAGTGGGGAAAAGAATTATTACTGAAAAAAATGGAGAACAAAAAAGTAAATATCATTAGGCTACTCTAAAGTTGTGGATTTAATTCATAGCTGGAGACAGGATACCAGACCAGGCCTCCAGTCTGATGACTAGAACCATTCTGACTAAGCTCAACTGCAAGCTCAAATGCACAAAGGAGTTTAAACTCAGAATGAGGAACCCCATTCCCAGTTTTACTGAGTTTTCTCCTCTAACACTCATAGCAGCATTGCGGACTATGTAGGCACAAGTATGTGGGGGAAGGCAATTGCTCAGTACTCAAAGGTAGTTTGACTTTAAGAACTCAGACTAAAAAGGACATAGACTTTTCAATGTAATCCCCCTTTTCTGAATATTACTGAAAAGCCACTTAGAGCCTTATCAGTACAACCCCCTCTTTGCTGAACGTTACTAAAAAGGCAGTTGTGACAGTCCTCTTGTCACTGAATGAGCAGCCACGTTCTGGAGGTCTGCATTGTCCTAGGGTTGCAAACTTCTTGCACATTAAAGCAATGTTTCTTCATGTACTTGATATGATTACATTTTCACAAAATTAAAGACATTGGATATCAGTTCACATAAATGATCTTTGAACTGCAAGAATTATCTTAGTAACTCAAGCAGTCAAAGAACTGTCCTGTTAGGGTGAAGAGAGACTCGTATTTACAGTCCTGCTAGTAGTTAACAAGGGCAGTGCAAAAATACTGCCACAAAATTGTGTTTAAGCTTTTAATGACTGTAAAATGTTCAGAAAAACGTGATGCTGCTGTTTATATGCAGCCAAGATTAAATCTCATTTTAGTAACCACTATAGTCATTGTCCTTGAGTTGTATCTTAATAGTAAAGGTAGTAAGTATACACATCCATCCATGTCACTAGTTCTTAAAAAAAGACACGTATAGAGATATTAATTCAGTTTTTATTTGCATCGAAGCAGCTATGAAATGCAGCACTTCAAACCTCATGAGCAATTTGTAATTCTTGCCATTCTTTGTTGAAAGTCAGAGATTTTGCTCAACAAAATGCAAAGCCTTTGTCTCCACTCTAAGAAAGGCATGTGGCAGCAGGATTTGCCAAAACTATTCTTTTACTTCTCTACCTTCCTTTGTAGCATCACGTATGCATCCCAGGAACTGTACATTTAATCCACTGCAGATTCTGCAGGAAAACTCACCATCATGTCCTAACAGCTATGCCAACTGGCTTGTCATACTTCTGCTGGTCATCTTCCTACTGGTCACAAACGTTCTCCTAATGAATCTTCTGATTGCTATGTTCAGGTAAGAGCGAGTTCAGTAAGTACGAAGACAGAGGTTGCAAAGTTTTAACTGAATGCCTGTATTTACTACATTGCCGTTGGCTATTCATTTTGGGATACACTTGTAATTTTATCATAGAATCATAGAATACCAGGTTGGAAGGGATCACAGGGATCATCCAGTCCAACCTCTCGAGGTAAAAGTACAGTTTAAATGAGTTGAGTCAGCACCCTGTCAAGCTGACTCTTAAAACTGACCAGTGTAGGGGAATTCACCACTTCCCTTGGGAGATTGTTCCATGTCTGATTGATCTCATGGTAAAACAATTTCTTCTGGAGTTCAGTTGGAATCTCTCCAGAAGCAACTTGTGTCCATTGCCCCTCGTCTATTTTCCTAATGAATATTATTTGTGATTGATAAGCTTCTGTGATCATACAGTTCTTAAGTTCTCATCATCCTAGCCACATTAAAGACATGAAGAAAAGAAACCTCTTTTACTGTTAAAAAATCAATTAGACAGGCATAGGAGGGTCTGGATCCCTGGTTGTGCTGCAGCACAAGCCTGCAAGTGCAAAGCAGCTGTAAACTTGGCAGTCTTAACAGTGGATAATCCGCACATAGGGGAAATGCTTGATGTCCAGACAGCCAATAATGATTCATGTGGTTGAAGAAATGTGGCACGCTTGCTGATCTTGTCTCAGTGAAGAAGAATTACCTTTCTTTAAAAAAAAACAAACAGAACAACTCTAATGTACTTTTTTAACATATGAAGAATGCAACTGCAGTTATTTAAATATCTAAGAATATGCACAAACTTTAGACTAAATTACCACCACTTGCTGCTCCTTTTTCAAAGTAAATGTGGGACTAAATTTTGTATTAATAAGCTGTAGTTTGTTGAAGTGAAAGTTCATTCACTTTTTTGTCCCCCCTCAATTACAGTTACACGTTTCAAGTTGTTCAGGGCAACGCAGACATTTTCTGGAAAATCCAGCGCTACAACCTGATTGTTGAGTATCACGGCCGGCCGGCCTTAGCACCACCATTTATCATCATTAACCACGTAACTCTGGTTCTCAGAAGAATCTTCAACAAAATGGAACATAAAAAAGAACATCTGGGTGAGTTGTTAATAAACATCGAGCACGTGCAGACCCTGACATGTTGCTTAGGCAAAACAGAAGGGCAGTTCAGATTTCTTTAAGCCAAGAGTCACAAATTATTTTTAACAAACAGTGCCAGGGGACTACGAATGAAAAATTAAGGCTTGTAATGTAACTTGTACTAGAAACAGTTTCCCACAATGCATTTCTTTATGCACCATAGTTATTACGTCAAAGTCGACAAAATTAAACTGGTTAAAGGGATTTGATTTCTGAAGAGATAACCACTGATAGGTTTAATGAATAATGAATAGCTATTTCATTTACTCCTGAATTTTAGTTATTATTAAGTATAGAAAACCCTCAAAACATATACCAAGTCTAAAAATCTACTAGGATCAGTGGAATTACCCAATACATGTAGAGAGAGCAAGCACGCTTACAGAAATGGTTGTCCCTTAAAAGTTATAACTTAAAAGGGAGATGAAGTTCAGCTAATTACAGAAGGCATTGGAGGGTTTTCTATAGTGATGGCAAGCTCAGTCCATCTCGTTTAATAGCGGCTGATAGATAATAAGTGCAGGCTGGAGCAGAACCATTGTCAGACTGGACCAGTTGAGGGCCCTTTGACTAAGCTCCCTTTCAGGCACACTCCTTCTGGCTATCAAAGCATACTGCTCAAGATTCTTCTTCTTCTTCAAAAAAAAGAGATCCTTTTTCCCTTAATAAAGCACTTGACGGCTCAGGTTACAGATTCAGTAGTGTTTGGAGCACACAGCAAGTGTGCTTCAGCACACAATCTTTAGCAAGGTACAAAACTGGTATGTTACGTTCAAAATGTCTGTGCAATTGAGGTCTGTGAATGGGCATTTGACAACAACAGGCTTTATTCTTCAAGGTGGAGGGATTTATTCACAGTTTTTCCTTTCTATTTATAATTGTGCTAATAAAGAATCTTAGATGATAAAGTGCATTGGAAAATAAAGTTCTGCTCATTAAATACTTAGGGGCTAAAATATGTCTGAAGTCTGGTAAGGTTGTAAATGAGTTTAAGTGGAACCACAGAAATTGGTCCATGCTGTTCTTTAGAAAACTCAGGAGCCACATCCAACTGCAAGAAGGGATGTTGCCTTCCATTACAAAAAAAAACAAAAGTAGAAAATACTTCTTTTACACTGCTTTTTCATAACACGACACTCCTGCAATGGCAAAGTGCCTCCAATAGCAAGACTTGATTTTTCTTTAGCATAGCAGCTTCCATTACTAGTATAAAAGGGAGTGAAATTTAATTCTTAATTTCTTTTTTGTCCTACAGAAAGAGATCTTCCAGTTGGTCTAGATCAAAAAATCGTAACATGGGAGCTGGTGCAAAAAGAAAACTATCTTGTAAACCTTGAACAAGAAAGGAAAGAAAGCAATGAAGAAAGGCTGAAGGCCACATCTAATAAGTATGTTACTCTAGCCCACAATAAGTGTACCTTACAAGTCTTCAGGTTTGAATGACATAAACATTCAGGTGCTTGCAAAGCTTGTATGAAGAGTCCAACTAGAATGCAGTTAGGAAATAAGCAGTCCATGAAAAATGTGAGAAGCCAGCATCACTACAATATTAGAAGAGCTTTTGACACTCTTGAAGTAAGTACAATTGCAGGCCTGTGAGCTTCAGCCAAATCTGCAGTCAAGCTCAATGAAAATCTTATTCATGAAGAACTGGTGGAAGAACAGTTTCTCTGCTATACTGCAGTGCCTGCACCTCCATCCCCTGCAGGAATACAACACGGACTTTTGAATCACTTAGACTTCTAGATGGAAGATTAAGATATCTTGAGTTATCCCCAGCCCACAGGTGCAGGACAACAACTATTTATGGCTTTATGGCAGAAGACCACAGTTTTCTACAAGAAATTAATGATATTTGCTCTAAGATTGTATTTAATTGAATCTCCATGTAAATACTTTTCTAAAATATGTCACCACTAGGAACACCACCTAAGTTAGTTTTGTACTCTAAAGAAAGGAGGTGCTAAATTATTATTCAGAGGTTTACTCTGAATTAGTAAATGTTTACTTTGTGTCTTCAAGTGAGACATAAAGTAGCTACATGCAGGGAAAACAGAAACATTTAAGACGTTACTGAATGCCAGACAGCAAAGACTTCTTTAAAGAAGCTTTTAATACCCATTTCTGCTGTGGCCTCTCATGATAAAACTGACTTCAAATAGAGGCCCAATGGGTGTGAAAGTTATCAGAATAAGAAAGCACCACAGAAATGTTCTTGTGCTCTCTGTTTTCTTTCTCTGCTGCCTTTCAAAACAAACCTCCACCCGTCTAACTCACAGAATAGCTGGAGCCCAGAACAGAATACTTGAGTATGTTCTTGGAAATGACTCTTCTTCCATTAATCTACATAGACTCTTAATTCCTAATAACTTAAAATAGTTATGTTGGTTTAAACTTTATTCTCATAAGAAGGTTACTGACAAAGCCTAGGAATGAGACTCAATTGCCGAGATCAAGTAACAATGATGTGTTTAGTTGCTTTTCAAACAAAGGATACAATTACATTCTTTTGAGCTTTAGAGCTAGAAAGCTTTCGAGATGGTACTTTGTAGATGAAATTACTGCTTGGAGGAGAAAAGTCAGAATCAGTTTGGCTTCATAGGATTTCAGGTATAGAGAAGCCAGAAAGAGACTGGAAAAGGTTCAGATGAACACCACTAAACCACAGCTTTTTATCTTTGCTCACAGGTGGTAGCAGGGTGTATTTGAAATCTTATGAAGCTCTCAGAAAGTGATTCTTTGAACTTTGCATTGAACCAATCCCAAAATGCACTAGACCTACCCAGCATCAGCTTTTTGAAATAGACCTGAGTGGAACGTAACCTGTAAGAGGGAAGCTTTGAAAACAGTAGTTAGGACAAAGCAGAGAGGGACCTGAGGAACCTATGGGGAAATCAGATATGTAACAGAATAAGGAAGTGATGTGAAAAGAAGTGAAGGATAAAGCATGTGGACAGTTCAACGATTTGGAGGCACTAAACAGAATTCCTCTACACAATTCCTTTTCACTGCATGGGAAAAGGGGTTTGACTGTCAAACCAGTTTCCAAAAATGAAGCCTTGTATAAATATTAAGTGGCTCGTCTCCCTCGTGCTGATGGAACAAATACTACGGTTTCAGTTCTCACAGCAGGATCAGCTTACATTTGGTACAGGTAGGACATCAGTGCCTTGAGAGACAGAGCTGGATCTAAGGCTACTTTCTGCTGTCCTTGTTTTCCACAGCAGCTGGAGCCAAGTGGTTCTCACCAGGAGCTGAACAGCTCCTGTAATCTATGAGAGTTTATAACAAGTACCTGGTCAACAAGTGCATGAGATTATCTCAGAAATGCTGCTCTGTTCAATAAATACTCGCAGGAACACCTCAAAAGGACAAAACTTTTAGGGGGCTCTGGGGTGTCTCAGCAGTCCAGAACTGCCAGCGAGGGGTCACGGCTCTAGTGAGTTATATGGGTTTTGTGTTATAGGATTTCTTCTGAGGCCTTTCCCTTTTGCCCAGTGTGTCTGCTTTGTTTCCACAGGGTGGATAACTTGTCTAAATATTTTAGTGGACTGAAAGAGCAAGAAAAGCGGTTTAAAGTTATGGAAACCCAGGTAAGTAATATTCTTACAGGCATTTATATCAGCTTTAGGATTTCACCTTGTTTCTCCCATTTAATGGTGGTTTGGCAGATCCCGTTTAGGGACAAAGGGAAGGAGAAATGGATCTGTATTATGATTTCACCTTCCTTATTGTTTTCTCTCTGGTGGTGTACATATATGTAAAGAAACATTTCTGACCTCTGGTAGAAAGGAGAAAGGGGAATACAGCATTTCTTGGTCACTTTGCTAGTCTACTTGAGAAGTGTTTATTTCTTTCATCAAGAATGCTTCTGGAAGGAAACGCTTCATCTTTCCCCCTTCATTCTTTTTCTTCGCCCAACCTTTTCCTTCTTTAAAACTGGCAACTTTGAAAATACCAACATTCTGTCTGATCTGACCTACACTAATCTTCTTGGACATCAGTTTTTCTAATTTTCTTAGATACCAGATACCAGTGCCTCAAAGGGAAGTGTCTAACAGACAAACGTGAAACACAAATAATAGAAGGAAACCCTATCTTGAGCTTTTGATGGCAAACCCTTGAAATATAAACAAACAAACATTTTTGAAACAGCCTGAAAATGCTTAGCATTACCATGTGCAACATAGCACAACTGTTACTATTTTCTTTGTCCCTAGAACTCGCCAGTGTAATTTTTGCCTCGCTGAAGGCTCCTTATCTTAATACTCCCATTGCAGTTTCCCTTCCTTATCCATTTTATGGCTTCCTGAAAAACATCATGTTACTCAATGAACAATGTTGACATCAAATACAGGTCCAACAGGAACACACAAGAAATGCTTTAATAAGTTTGTGTCAGCTTGAGATAACACAACATACTCACAAAAAAGGTAAGGTATTTAATAAAAAACTTCCTTCAAGACAGTTCAACTATTTCTTAAAAATAAAAATAAAGAAATGTGGTATCTCCGATGCTGCTTCAGTCTGCTGCCTAGATTATCTTTCCTGCAAATTGAAGAATGGATGAAGTACTACAAAAATTAGCTGATGTAGAAATCACTACCTATTTTGTAGATTTGCTACTGTACAGCCGCTATCTCCTCCATGGCAGAGGTTTTAACCAAAACCAATCTCTTGTGCAACCAGCCAGCTCCAAACTACACATGTAAGTATTGAAAACAATAACAGAAAAGCTAATTAATACAACTGAACAATTTAGTTAAAAAATGCAAGAAAAAAAATTGGAGAAGAACCACATAAAGAGGTGTGAACGAGTATACATAGAGGTAAGGGGAACATAAGCAAGGAACAAAATATTCATACTTCAGAACAAAAAAAACCAACTTTGCAAAGTATATTTAAAAGGTTTGTGGAAAGGACTATCACTTGGTGTGAGTTAGAATAATCTCACCAAACTTTAAGCATGTAAATAAGTATCTATTTGCCTCAGGGTTTCTTGAGAGGATTGTGCCTTGGAGGTTTCTTGAGTCAATGAGTCAGTACTGCCAACGTACTACCAAAACATTTCATATGGATAACAATAGTAATTTTAAATCTTTTTTTAAAAACTAAAAAATAAGCACCTCCTACTTTGTTTTAATCCATGCAGCTCATCTGCCTTCAGGTGCCTTGCTATTTCTGTCAGTTAAGAATCTCGTCCTGTGTCCCAGGGCACCACTGTTTGGAATGTAAAACTTTGGAGTCAAAACCAGACTACTTCTAAGCCACCACAGGATATCCAAAACGATAAAGATTCTGGATCTTCTTAATGCTCTATTTCCGTATCTACCTATTACACAAAAAGCTCTCCAAAATCCAGAAACTGAACACATATATACTACATGGGAAAAAGAAAGTAGCTGGAAATTCAGCAAAGGTGTGATACGACAAGACCTTTGATCACTCAGACTCAAATGAACCTCAAACTTGACTTAATTCTGTTAGAAGCTTATAAAACACACACACATTGATTCATTATCAACATTCCAGTAAGAAAAACCATCCTATAGCATGTTCCCTGAACATTTTAATTCTGTGATTGTGAAAATAATCAAAACTTAAATAGCTAAATAATAAAGAAGAGACCTGTTTTCATCATTTACTGAGCCAATGCAAAGTAGTTAAATTTACAGTACTTTTTTACTGTGGATTATTTTCAACATTTCAAAGTTTGTTAAGTAATTACTGTGATGTGCCCCTTGTCCTAAGGCTTTTAAACAAGCACATGGCTTTTACAATCCTATTAGGTGTGATGAATGCCAACACAGAAGTGCCTTTGCCAGAAAGAAGTGAGAGAGAAGAGCGTGCAGATCAGTCCGGGACTGACATCACATATATTGATAATTAAATTTTGTTCTCATTTCTTCTGTCCTACTGAACTGCTGTAGAAATAACCTAATCTCATGAAGGCCTAAGGCCCAGCTCACAGAGCTTTTATGCCAAGCACTGTCAATGTTTGACACTCCTGAGGATTCTTGGTCTTCTTCCTTCAATCTGTTGGGCTTTCTTCCCTCCTGCTCCTGTATTGCTTGGTCCTTTCTCCAAAGCTCCATTCCACAAATCACACTAAAAACTTTCTCCTCCAGGATGACTGTACCACGTTAATTTCTAAATACGACCTGCCTTCTGTGCTCCAAACACCATACCCTCAACCTAACATCATCATGGCTGATTTCCACATTTCTCTGTTTGAGGAAGTCTCCCTTTTGAAGGGTGATCATTTACACACTAAAACCCAAGCCATTTCCTTGGCCAAGAAAGCAAGCTTATATTTCTGAGTTGCTTAGCAAGGAAATCAAGAAATAGTTTCCACAGGAAAGGGCCTGGGATACTGAACTATTACAATCCATAGAGGTCCCGGAGTTCTTCCAACCCTCAAATGATTGCACTCACCATCGTCTCTTCCCACGCTGGCTTCTGTGTGGTATTCCTCTGCTGGTACTCCTTATGGAGGGCTCCTCCCTCACCCCTAGAAACTGGAACCTCATCGAGCAGTCCTCAAGTGTGCAGTGCCTTGCAGCCACTTTCCAAACACAAAAGAGGTGACCTCCCTTCAGTCAGACCCCCAGGCTCTGCTGCTTGCTTTTGGATTTTAATGCCAGATCACAGCTGCTGGCAGCTTGCTGCTGTTCAAGGAGACTGCCATTACGTGGAACACCACATCTACACCTAAGTGCTTTTCTGGTTTCATTTTACTTTTCCCTCAAAGGTCAAGAAACAAAAAAGTCACTCAGAGATTTTAAAGCAAGAATGTATTGCAAGAATTTTCCTACAAACTAGGAATTTGGACAGTTAGTCATTTTTTCTCATTACTTAAACTGCCATGTATGCTTTTAGCATACAAAAGTTAGCTGGCTTTATTAGAATTTTGCATGAAATGATACATACAGCAATAAAATGAGTATTACTACCAGCCTTTAAAGGGAAATTTCTTTGGAATAACACAAACAGCATCAGAAGGGGGAAGTACTGGGTTGTGGTTTTTTTTTTTCGATTATAAGCTTCAACTGAACTTGATTTCCCCATGCACATAACACTGCTTCTATGCAACATAAATATAGGTAGTGCAAAACCTTTCTCTATTACCAGAGGTGGAAAAAAAATCATTCTTACATCCAGTAAAAGTACCTGACATGAGTCTTTTATTAACATATATTAATCTTCTTGGCTTCATAAAATGTCCAGTTTATTCAGCTGTGCCCCAGACCTCAGCAACTCCACTAACAGTGATGGAATTTTGGTACTGTCCTACCTGTTCTTCATCCGAGGGAAGCAGAAGTTATAAAACCAGAAAGTTTGTACTGAGCTGCATTTTTTTGTTAGGAAGTAATGCACATCATACACTCAGCATGCCCTGCTCTTGGCAGCAGCTTCTCTTCTGAAACAGCTTCTATTTTAATTGTGATCAACACATTAATTACCCACTGGAAACCAAAATCTATCCATTTGAAATTGCTGTATCTCACCCACATGCACTGGAACAACTGATGTATATAGCACTAATTAATGTGCATCAAACGGTATACTCATGAGAAAATACATTCTGCTTTTAAAATTAAAATGTGAATTTCAAAAAATGAAACAATTTTATTCATTTTACATTGTTTTCTGCTTCTGCTGCCAAATGATGCATCTGTTCAAACACAAAGATCCAAATGATTTGGATCTACCAGTGAATTATCAGTAAGATGCTGACACCCCCCAGAAGAATGAACCTCAAATATCCTTCATGTTGAGCAAGCACAGTCTAGCAAGAAACATCACAAATTCTGAAGCAGTCTTCGACTACACAGTTACAAACGCTAACACTGGGGCTGGTCAATTTAGAATACTGGCAAAAATATGTCAGTTCAAACTGACCTGAACTAACATGAATTTCAAATCACATAACCTTTCAAATAATTTAATCTTTCAACCCTCTTTATAAAATTTATTAACACTGTGTGAAAAACTACTATATTTGACATTCATTACTATGTGATTCGTTGTATGAGGTGATTCATCCTATGCAGTGATTCTCTCTATTATAAAATGATTGAAAATGTGAAAAATGTGAATTTTAGAATCTAAAATATAGGACTTGAAGGAGAAGTTACAAGAGGGTAAGCTTACAGTAACATTCTAGAAGATTTTTAAGACAATTCTCAAATCAAATAAACTGAGTATTTATCAAAACTTCTATAGCTGCATTAATGAGCATCATTCAAGCTACAACTCAATGTTTGTTGAATCCCAAAGAACAAAAAAGTATCCAGTTCTGGTGTAAATACCTCATTCTCACCAAATTCATACACAGCATCAATGTGGAAGTAGTGCCACCTGGAAAGGCCATACCAATGTGCAGGGCAAGAATCATCACATCATATTACACCACTAAGAGGAAAAGCTGCTACCCAACGAAATAACTGAAGCTGTTGCGAATTCTGATGTACGCTCAACACGGTTAGACTTGGCCGAAGCCATCCTGAGCGTGTCTTCACCAGGATGGATCCAGAGCTGTACCTCTCTACAGTAAACATTGTGGGGTTTAAAATCTTTACCACATAACACTAAATAAGGTAAATATTAAGCCAACCTTAAAAAAAAGTACTGGTTTTGCCAGTTCTCAACTGGGACCTCCAAACCCATGAGTGGGCATCGTTGTGCTTTTGCTCTCAATGGCAATGAGAAAAGGATGACAGGGCAGCGGAGGAGTTTTCCTCTGTGGGACACAACCGGGAGAAATCACTCCTGGTGGAAGACTCGGATTTATTTCATTGTTTAAAAAATTCTACATAATGAGCTCATCATCTTTGTTCCAGGATTCTACAGGATTTGGGAACCACTCTAAATGTGGGGGTTAGTAAGAAGCCGTGTTAGCTAAAAGGCTGCAAATCTCTTTGGCTACTTCAGCTCCAAAGCCCCAGGGAGCCACTCAAGCAAATGAAACACACTTTATTCTCTCCTGTGCCCACAGACTTCTCATGAACAGAAAGTCTGGAGTGTATTTTAGGCAGCTTAATTGCTAACAATATAAAATGTTCTTGGTGACAATGATGCAAACCGTTAGACAAAAAGCTATCACATGGTTTCCAGACCAGAAAAAACAAACAAACAAACAAACAAACAATTGTATCCAAAGACAATGAAAGTCCTTGGATGTTTCCAGGGCGCTCCATCCTTCAGGACTCTTCCTCCTCTCCTTCATCATCTACTTTAGGCCGGAAATTTTTCCTATTCTTCTTCTTACTGCAATGGAATCCAACTGCTTCCATCACTGGCTCTTCATCTGCATGACTAAATCGTGCACTAAGCTTACTTTCTGCATTCAGGTCCCCCATCATCCTGCACTCTTCCTCGTCCTCTGCTGCCTTTCCACTTGCACTATCTAAGTGCCCCAACTCTACCTTATCCTCCACCCTCAAGTCATCAGTTTTAAGAGATTTTCCTTTCAGATCCGTTTTCATGTGTTTCTTATCATCCTCCCCTGATGATGTTTTCTTTTCCAGTTCATCAGCACCCCTCTTCATCGGTTTGGTGAAGACAATCCTCCCAGCTCCACAGCTGGAAGGGTCCTGGTTGAAGTATGGGGTGTAGCTATCTTGGGTAGCTGAGCTTTGTTCCTCTCCTCTTTTCTTCAAACTCTCTAGAAATTCCATGGCCACTGCCCTGTTAGTCTTGTCACTAGACTCTGAAACTCCATCTAAGCTGTATTTGGTCCAGCGCTCTGGATGTGCCACATAGTCAGGCACTGCAGGAGAGGTCTTGGGAGCTGGCACTGGTGTGGCTTTCTTCCCCAGGCTTTCTGGAACCATGTTACTTGAAACTGTGGTTGGAGGCAATGGACGCTTAAACCTTCCATCAACAACATTATCTTCAGGCATTGAGGGCACAGACGACTTGGCCGCCTCTTCCAGGCAATCAAAAATGCTCTGGCTACGGAGGGAGAACATAGAACTCATGCCCCTCAGATGGAACGGCTGGACAGGGGATTTATGACTGCTGTCTGAAAAGTCAGGTGTCTCCCCTGATCTGTCATCCCCATCATCTACAGATGGCTCCTCAGGAGATATTGTATCAACTTCTGCTTCATCCGCTAACCCCAAATCATCAGAATCAGAATCGCTGAGCGACACTGTGTCTGAGGGCAGAGCTCCTTCATGGTCTGTGGCAGCACCAGCCACTATTTCCAGAAAGGGTTCATCTGCATCCTGATCTCCCATCTTCAAGTTATCACTCCACTGAGGTCTTTGACGTAAGCCCAGGAACAGCTGCAAATAGAGTTTCCCAAATGCCCAGTGCATTCAATGCCTAGAATACAAAAGAGCATGAAAATTCAACTCTTGAAATGAGAACCAGGTATGAGACTATAATTCTGTGCCATACAAAATAATTATTTCTGCAATATCACAAGCAGCTGTACTTTAGGGATTCCTAAGCAACTTTGCTTAAAATAAAAGCATTATTTAAGGAATGAATGCACATTAAAGACTTACTCAACGCTCAATACAAGAACACAAAGTAATTAAAAATAGCACTGCATGCCCGATTTCCTTAAACGTTACAGCAGAACCAATTACTACAAGATGAGCATAAAGTTTCTGAGCAAATCTGAGCATCCCACAACTGTCTCACGCATCTTCAAAAGACAGCAACAACCTCTCCAAATTGCACCCTGCATTTATCAGACTGTAGAAATTCACAAGAACACATCCTAATCTCTCACACTTTCTCTTGGCCATTACAATCCTTTACTGCCATTAACCTCTTTACAATAATCACCATATTCTGCCTATTATAAAGGATGCTATCACTAACCGAGGTCAGTGGCAGAGAAGCCACAAAAATAACAGAGCTGCAGTTTCAGGATTGCCTTAAAGTAACAAAGTACAAGCTCCACTTGTTCCCTGGCATTAAGCTCTCATGTCATTACTGGATTCCTGGAATCACACAACAAGCCAGCTCAAGAAATCAGTTGCACTGGATTAAGAAAACTAATCGCATATGCCATGCTTGTGCATGGAAACAAAGGGAAGGTGCAACCAAAGGGCTCCAAGAGCTGGCCCTCCAGTCAGTAAAGGGCAGTGTGATCTGAAGCTTGACTGCCAGGGGCAGCTGGAACACCTGATTCACTCTGCCACCTTGAAAGGAGCCTCACAGAACTGAGGCGGCTGATGATCACACTACTGCTTGCTGGGCAATCAGAAACAGAGTTGGCAAACACACACCTCAGTTCAGCTCGCAAAAACATGAATTACAGAAACAGTTCTAATATATTATTAGAATAAGCTCAACTACCTAATTATAGGTTCCTCTGAAATTATGCAGTAAACAGACATGGAAAGTCTGTTAGTCACTCACTTTCTCTTGAGGATGAGTCAGCTTCCTCTCCTGAGGGTCAGCTAAAGCCACCAAAGATCTCAGCACTTCCACCCTAGAAAACAAACATTTCCATCAAGATACGGGAAATGTAGTTTTAAAAATAATTCCTCTCCCCTTAATCATCTGAAGCTGCAGAACCAAGTTCTAAACCTGACACAAACTCCTGCTGCTATAAGAGCCTGCAGATATTCCTGGATTTCTGGCAAAAGAACACCACCAGCCTAGTAAGGCAGGCATCACTATATCTACTCAGTCTCCGCATTCACAGTGCCAACCTTATTCTGTAGAACAGAAGAAAGGTTTTAAAAAATAAAGCTGTAATTTTTATGTACAGTAAAGCATTACTAAATAAGCAGTATAAATGCAGCCAAGAAAACATAATTATGCATTGCTAGTACCAAATAGTGCAAAAAAAAGACACCATGTATAGTACAGAGCTGTGTTTTCAAAGAAAGATCATATTCACAGTTCGGGCCAGATTTTCATGATGCATTAAAACATAAGAGAAACCTCTGAAGAATTCAACAGAACAAGTGCTGTGTTCCATGTAAAGTCTGGCTGTCTTTGTCAAAAGGGATCTGATGACTGCTTTTGAAAACACTGCCATCAGTAAAACCACTAAATGAGAAATAACCTGAAAATCATACATCCTTCTGCTTAGTGTTATAACACATGAAAGTAATGACTACAACCCAAAAGAGACACTGAAGTGCATAACTGACTAAATAGCTCTTTTCAGATGGCAGTCTAAGTGTTCATCACAGGCTGTGAATCAGGGTGTCTCTTGTCTGAGGGCAGTTACAAAGTAAGGAAAACTTCTGCTCCTAAGGAGACATTTTAGCCTTAACAGCAATAGTAGTAAAACATACTGACCCTTACAGCACACCAGACAGACTCACAGGTTTGTTATGGTGACACAATCACAGCACAACTCGGATAGGATGGTGCCTCTCTGGATGGGAAGGTCCCCATTAGACTCTTCCATCCTGGTCTTACTCAAACAGGCTCTGTGCATCCTCCTGCAGCCTGTGAGGAAATGAGAGACCCCAGTCACTCCAAACCGCGGCCAGGAGTCCATTCTTATCGCAGACAGCATTGCAGCAAAAGCTGTCAGCAATCCCCTGCCAGCAGTAGTGCAGTCGTTCAAAACGGTACCCACACAGCCTTCTGTGCTGAGAGGGCAGTCCTCAGGCCCTGCCTCACCCCTGCAGTGGGCCCGCACCCCGGGGAAGAGGGAAATAGCAAAGCTCTCAGCCTTGCCCAACACCATGGCACAGGCCATGGCCTCAGGCGTCCTGCCTGCACCTGCCCGCCCAGGGCCCAGCTCCCTTCTCCGGGCCGGGATCCTGTTGAAGACAATCCCCCTACCCGTCTCGCAGGCCTCTACACCCCTGGGGGCAGAGGACCTCCTCCAGTCCCCACACCCTTCTCATGACCAGGGG
>NW_010173567.1:0-218 GCF_000695765.1 Mesitornis unicolor | reverse complement strand
CGCCCCCTCCACCCCGACACAACACAGGCCCAAGGCCTCCTCCCCGCGCCCCCCGTGTTTCCCGCCTCTCCCCTCCACCGACAGCTGCAGCGATGGCCCCCGCGCGCGGCGCGCTGGGACACTGAGTCCCCACCAGCGTCCACGGGGCAGCAGCGGGCGGCGGCGAGACTACAACTCCCAGCAGGCAAAGTGGCGCGGAAGGGGCGGGAAGCGGGAGG
>NW_010173566.1:1315-2932 GCF_000695765.1 Mesitornis unicolor | reverse complement strand
GGGCGGGGGCAGGGGCGATGCCCAGGACGAAGCTGGCATCGTGGCGCTCGTTTCGGTCGCCCCGGTGTCTTTACAGGTACGCTCCGAGGACGAGAATGGTTTCCAGACCCCGATGGTCAGTGCTAAAGGCACCTCAATCCCTCCTCTCCCCGTGCCCCTGCCTGTCACACTCATTTCTGCAGTGCACCGCGCAGGGTGGCAGGAGATGCAATAGATCAGGGAAGCTGGAAGTGCTATCTGTGCATCCTTCGCTTGTCCTGGAGAAGACAAGTGACCTTAAAACATTTCCTACAAGCAGACTGTCAACTTGAGAGCACCTAATTTTAGGTAGGATACAACTAGTTTCAGGCAGCGCATCCACTTTCCTCAGCAGCAAAGTTTGGCAGTATGGTCTTTAGCCACTGACCTATTTGAACCGATGCCTGCACCTCCAATTTGTGATTTAAATGGAAATAATTTAGATTCAAGTTATTTACCCCGTGCCCAAATCTTGTCCCTAACTGCAGAAAACGCAGTGGTGTTTCCCACACATTTCCTGCCTTGGAACAATTCAAACGCTTTTCCGTATCTACAACATGCCTTACTCCAGCTACATTTCTTTGTGAAATTAGTTGTAGCTCCCTCTCCCTAATGCCCATTCCTACCTGCTGCAGAGAAAATAGGTGCCCATGAGCACCTTCATATTACTTCACAGGCAGATTAAGTCCATCTGCCAAACAAGGCAGGAGTCAGAACAGCTTCGGTTTTCCATCCCCAAAATAACTCCACTGCCTTGGCCAAAGTGTCCGACTCTTTCGGAGAACTACAAATGTTTCCCTGTGTTTTCCATTGCCAAATAGGTACAGTGTGAACTCACCACATCCGCCACAACTGCACCTAGTTTGGGGCTTCCTCTCATTCTGCGTGTGAGAACTTGGATTTCTTGGTTTGTTACGGATCTCTGGGAAAAAAAAACTGGCGATACCAGCACCCAGCACGATGCGAATGCATCTCCGCGGCTCCCGCGAATTAGGGGCTTCTCAGGAGCCGTTTCCTTTCGCTTTCGGTTTCCCTAGGAATAAACCTCCCCCCCCCTTCCCCCCATCGTATTTATTAAACTGTCTATCGACATTCATAAAACTCTGATAACTCCTCCCATAGTGTTTGGAAAACCTTGCTCCCGGATCAGGCCGCGGGTGGGGGGCATGGGATGTACTGTCTCGATACCATTCTTTTTATATATCCCATTTAATAGACCCCATTTGAAGCCCTATCTGCTGTTACATGCCCTGCACCTTGTCTCTATACTAAATAAAACTCAACTTATTCCCGGGACCAGTTTAGCCTTCCCCGACACTTCTTTTTTTAAAAAGATATCCAGAGAGCAAGGAGAAAATATTAAAATATTTTACCTAAAAAGGTGTTCATCATCTTACCCCTAACGGGAAGGGACTGGAATAACGGTCCTGTGCCGACTTGGCTGGGAAGAGAAAATAAAAGGGAGGGGAAGCCAGCTCGCCCAAAGCAGCGATAACCAAACGGCCAAGCCCCCGGCTCGGTGTGCTCAGAAGCGTTTCGGAGCAGCACAGACCTTTCGTCCCCGCAGGTGCTCCGCACCAGCGAGCGCAGGGTGAAGGC
>NW_010173566.1:0-1211 GCF_000695765.1 Mesitornis unicolor | reverse complement strand
TCGCCGCTTGCCTGTTTTAGGCAGCGAGCAGCCCCGAATCCACGGGTTAAGACTTCGCCAATGTCTACAGTAGCTCTAGAGTCACTTGGATTAAGTAAAACAAGATGGGCCGGGGGGGCGGGGGAAAAGATCCACTTCTAAGTTAATTCTAACTTGGTGCACTCCTCTCCGGCTGTCTGACCCAGACAGCGAGAAGGAGCAGTCTGTATCGCTAGGTACAAGCAATCCCACCGCCTCTCTTGTGCAGAAAAAGAAAGAATGATCCGATCTCTGTCAGCTGATCCCCGCACTGGATTTTACGGCTCTCGATGCTCTCTGTTTTTGGAGCGCTTCTCCCTAGCTCTAGCTGTACTGTCTTGAATTTTCACTGACTAAAGGAGACCCAGAGGAGGGAAGGGGACAGAAAGGGAGAAAATAAATTTAATATCAAATGCAAACAACAGGAAGAAAAGGCTTGCTTAAAAAAAAAAAAGCGGGGAAAAGTGGGGGAGAAACAGTCACGGTTACCTTTGTGCTGCTACGTTTGCATCCACAACCCCAACGTTTCTGACCCACGACCTGACGGAATCCATTTCAGAACCTAGAGATTTATCTTTCAGAATTGGTCCTCTTCCTAAAGTATCTTGAATCCCAAACATTTAAAAAGTCTATTCCAACTAGCAACAGTTTCCTTTCGGGGGATAAGGGAGGAGAGAAGAAAAAACCGCAGCCTTTGAAATGAACACACACAAATCCCAGGAAAGTGGAGAAGTTCAGCTTTAAAACCAACTTCTTCTGCTTTTAAATGCTACGTGTTTTAATGCCTTCAAATAGAGGGGAAAAAAAGTTTTTCCTCTTGCAAAGTAAAAGTTACGCTGCTTCAGTCTTGCCTGGTATCATCATCCTTCAAACGCAGGAGAGGAAACTGCATCCAGAAACTGATCGCTGTTAACAAGGATCACCTGTTTCTCAACAGACACAGGGAGAAGGATTGATTGCTGCCTAATCCAGAGGAGGGGGGGTGGAAAAAAAGCGGGATAAATTGTAAAAGAAAGGAAGAAATGGAGCTAAAGAGAGTCTGGTTACACGCTACGCCGGGAAGGGACGGTCCTTCCCCGCCGGGCACCATCAATGGGTTACGGCAGCGGGAGCGGACGTGCCGGGAGGGGGCGTGGCCTGTCCCAAATAAGGGCTTCTCATTTGCATAGCCTGTCCCGATTGGTGGCTGCTGG
>NW_010173565.1:2243-5439 GCF_000695765.1 Mesitornis unicolor | reverse complement strand
ATGGGGCTATTGCGACCGAAGTGCAGGACCCAGCGCTTGGCCTTGTGGCACTTCAGGTCCTTTTCTGCCTGAAATTATGCTGAGGTAATGAACCTCTTCAGAGCCAGAGCACCACTGGTGAACCAAAAAGACAGCTGAGCACTCATACATCTGTGCGGAAACGAAATGTTGCTGCAGTTGTGAAGCTGAGTACGACAACGCTGGAAAATGTGAGAATGAAGGTTGCTTATGGCACCTGAGGTTGGCTTTCTCCTGTCTCTCTGTGTCGATATTATCTCTCCCTGGAAATGTGGCCTCACTCGGAGCACGAGTGGATCACATTCACTTAGTGAGCTTCTACCAAATCTTTCCTTGTCCTTTGTTAGATGCCTTGGAGCCTTTTCTATTGCATGCTTTTTGATTCCTGTCTTTAAGGGAAGTATCTACTTCTTCACAAGTTATTTCATGGTGCTTATTGTTCATGGTAATTTTATCTATACTTTTGTGAGAGAAGGATCTGCTTTGTACTTAGAAATTTTGCTTCCCATCTAGATTATTTACTTTTTTTTTTTATTATGAACATCTATTTTTCCATCTGACTGTCTTCTAGTCACGTATTCAATAGAATGTAGCTTACATAAACATACTGTATGGCATTAAAGAAAGCTAAAATAAATAAATATTAAAGATGAACAGCATTATAACCTCAAACTAGAGGAAATGTCCTCTAAGGCATCTTTGGTTGATCTCCAATAGACATTTTCTGATCACCTCCTGCTTCAGGATACACAGCTATTGGTACTGACATCAGGCTAGCTTTATCTCTGGAAGAAATGACATGTTAAATGACTCTGGTGACATTAAGAAAAGCAATTTATGTCTATGGCAATAAATAGAAAAATGTGGATAGAAGTTTTTAAAATAAAAATCTATTTCAATTGAAATATTACATCCAGGTCAACTGGCAGCACTAACCCAGAGCCTCTCTAGAAATTCTTAATGCTGAAAATGACCCAGAGAACTGGACTGGACAGGGCCCTTGGAAGGATACAGAGAATTTTCAGACTGAGCTCCTCCATTTTTTTGCATGTGTGATGCTATCAGTGATGTTCTAGCTGATACTATGGCCATATATGCCTCTCTAATACTCTCTTCTTTAATAACAGATGATGTTGAAATGGATTCCTGTGTTAACAAATAACTGCAAAGTGGGCATAATTGTTTTAATTTCTGTTCCTCAGACTCGTTCCAACTTCCTTTTCCTTCCCTTCCTTATTCATTTTTTTTTGTACACCTCCAACCATTTCCAAGCTTTTTTCACTCTTTTGTCTTAGGAACAGACTATTTACACAAAGCCCTTTCCTCTGGAACTAGTGAAAATTTCATGCCAGTCATGTACATCTCTAGAAAAGGGGAGAGATTTGGGATAACATCACTCCTCCTGGTTTTCATAGTCTCATTTTCAGGTTTTATTGAACACAGAGTGTCCCCGAATAGCTCCAAAACTAATAAAAGGGCATCATACTGTTCTTGTGTTTCAAGAGGTCTGCGACATATTAGTACCATAACAGCGATGTTTACTTTATACTGCACCATAAACCGGAAAAGTAGCAGCAAACACTGTGAAAAGCAAGATGCACAGCAAACTTTCTCAGTGCTGTGACCCCCAGAGGTTTGCCAGACACTCTAATCTGAATTAACAAAAATAATGCAAGTAGTAATGACTTGCGCAGCAGCATTGCCATGACAGGTTGCACAACCTCTCTTGGCTTGACCCAGTATCAAATGGTCATTCTGTTCACATTTTTAGATCTTTAGAAATACAAGGAGGGAATTAGTTAATTAGGTGGTTTGTTGTCTGATATACAACTGAATTATAAATGTAGCCTTTTCATCTAATAACAACAGCTAATGGAAAATGGAACATGAAATATGATAGTCTGACTGGAACATACAGGATGGGTTATCAGACTGATTTTGGCATCAAACACCTTGCTAAGCCACAGGCATGGTTAAATTATGTTAATATAAGTATGACAATAAGGTTTGGCTCAGATCTGGCATAAACATGGCTGAATGTGTGCAGCCAAGGAGAGCTGCAGGGTGATGTGGACAGGAGAAACATCTTAAGCAAGAGAAGAGAGTTCAAGTAGGGTAACTTCAAGTGTGTGCACACAAATAAGGAATGGCCTACAGGCCAGCAAGGTGGGGACAGCCATCACACCTTGTCTGGGAAATCAGCAACTCAAGTGCCTGTAGACCAGTGCACACAGCATGGGGAACAAGCAAAAGGAATTAGAGGTATGTGTGCAGTTACAGGGCTATGACCCTGTCAGGATCACACATATATGGTGGGATAGCTCATGTAACTGGCGTACTGCAATGGACAGATACAGGCTGTTTAGGAAGGACAGGCTGGGAAGGTGTCAGGGAGGAGCTGCCCTTCATGCGCATGAGCTCTGCCTTAGGACTGATGAGGAGCCAGCTCAGCGCCTGTGGGTCAGGATGAGTGGGCAGACCAACAAGGGTGGTGTAGTAGGTGTCTGCTAGAGACCATCTGATCAGGATAGAGAAGTAGATGGGACATTCTTCAGACAACCAGAACAAGTCTCACATTCACAGGCCCTGGTTCTCATGGGGTACTTTAACCACCCTGATAACTGCTGGAAGAGCCACATGGCAGAGCACAAACAGTTCAGGAGGTTTCTGGATTATCTTTTCACCAACGACAATGGCTATTCTTGTCTGTTTCCTCATCTCATCAAAATTTAAGGACCATTTCTTTCAATATACATCCCTGAAATGAGACATAGACATTAAGTTGATTCAGAGTTTGTAGGATTTACCAGTTCCTGAAAAGGATTTTGAGACCTGACTCTTCTTATGAGCACACTTACCGTACATCTGTGCAGTCTGCAGGATTTTAAGGGAGAGAGGGGGCAAATGGCAGAAAGCTCTGTATTGACATTATCTGGTTATGTACTGTGACTATAACTATGGAGCTGTGGATACCCAGCTTGGATGAGAGCAACCTACACAACACAAGAAATGGGCACACTAAAAGTGCAGCACTCAGAGAAGAGTCTTTACAATGAAATGTATCATTTGCTCTCCTAAGATGCTGTGCAGCTAACATGGTTTCACCTCACGCACAGAAACCATCAACAGCAGGCAAGTCATGCCCAGCATCCTGCAGCCGTCCCTCAGCCTGCTCTCA
>NW_010173565.1:0-2212 GCF_000695765.1 Mesitornis unicolor | reverse complement strand
GGGGTTAGCCCACCTTTTGGCAGCACAAGGCACCTCAAAGCAAAATTTCTGACATTTTCTTTCTTTCTTTCCCTGGGCTTACACTGGATTTCAGTCTAAATGAGACCTGGAGCAGGTTCATCAAATACCAGTTCAGTGCAAGTTGCTTCTTGGCACTCACTCTTATTCCAGAACGTGTTTATCCCACCACTATATTTATCTTTAGTGTAATGTAAATTGCCTGAGGTGCAAGAATGAAACATATACACAACAGAACAAAACAAACAACAGCTTAGATTTTCTTCTACAGGTTGAACAGCTATAATGGGATATGTTGGATCACTTTGTCCCTTTATTTTAAGAAGTCCTTATAAAGGCCTAACTTCAGGCATTTATAACCCATAGTTGGGGTTCTCATCCTGAGTAAAGTGGGACAGATATAGTATATCACTTACTCCTACTTTCAAGAAAAGCACTTTTTATTTTTTATTGTGAACCTTTCAGTGTCATCTTTAGTTTTAAGCCTTCATCTAGGCCAGTTCCATTATAATGTATTTCCTCACGCAACATTAGTTCTACTGTGCTGAACATCTGACATACCTTATGTGGCCCGTGAGCTATTTTTGCAGTTCACACAAGTTTGAGCTACATTAATAATGGCTCATCCCTTTACCTTCAAGCATGTGTTCTCAGGAAAGCAGCCCCTGTTGCTATTTTAATACAGAGGTCTTATTCGAATGAGTGATGCATGAATAGAGCATTGTGGTTGCTGGTACTATTCTTTCTGCTGAATTTTAAACACATTTTTTGTGCAGTTCATTCAATTTGTTCAATGTTACCAGTGTACATATAAACACTGAAAGAATAGGAATTGCCAAAATGTGTCTGAGCGTACTGTTGGTGTGGAGTTAATGTATGCACATCTAGCAGGTAACTTCAATATGCATATAGTGAGAGTAAAGAATCATCTTATTCCTTGCTTAGTATTGTAGGTTATGTCTCTGTGTATACACACACACACACACACACACACACACACACACTATACATACATACATAAATTGTATTCTGGGGGGGGAAAAGCATGCATTCATAAGGGAAAAAATATAACCATCCGTGTAATGGTTAAGGTAGAATTATTGTATGTCTGGATTCAGGTTCTTCTGTTGGGCATCCTATAGACACTACAGTTGGGAACTATCCCCATTATCGTGACAGCTGAGAACTTTTTCCTATTTAGACTGTTTAAATGCCATTTGCTTAGTTTGTTTTTCTTGAAATTTTCTGGTTTATGTTTCTAAAATTTAGCCCCCTTTTTTTTAAGGCACCTCTAAGTCCACAGAGTTCTTTTTTTTTCTTGCACCTGAAACTCAGTAATTCTGGCCTTCCAGCTGATTTCAGTCACTAATTCACATTATTCCCCTGCATCTGCATTATCTTCTGGCCCACCACATGAATCACAGTATAGCTCCTTTCCCTGCCTCACTGTATGAACCAGGTTGTGAGATATCGCCAAGAGTGATGCAGTTGGAGACACCTGAAACCCCAGAAAATCCCGTGGTATCATTTATTCTGACTTTGTCGGTGCTAGAAGCAGAGGAGGCAGCACAATGTGAGTGAGCCGGACTGTGTGGGACAGAAAAAGTTTGAGACAGCTCTGGGCACTGCCTGGACCTGTTTCATTCGGATTAAACCTGCAGCTTCCAAGATGAAGACGGGTCCCACAGCAGCAGAGGGCGCCAGACAGCAAGGAACCACCGTTGGCTTGGTGGTGCTTCCTGAGGCGCAGACCTCCCTCCCAAAGTGAAAGTGACCGGGGAATACGGCACCAGGGGTGTGCGGGGTGCACCCTGAGCAGCCCCCACGCTGCTCCTCCATCCAAGCCGCAGCTGCTTCTAAAAGGGAGGGCAAAAAAAAATAAGATTGGGGAAAAAAAAGGCTTGAGTCCCTGCTCTGATGATTCCCCAGCGCTGCAAGGAGGTGAAGGCAGAGGCGACTATGCCATTACACAGCACCCTTTGTTTTGCTGGACATGGAAACACGAATGTGGTGACTACCTCAGATGAATGGTAATTCTGAAATATAATTAAACAACTAAATTTTAAATAAAACTAAGCAAAGCCAACTGCAAAATTAATTTCGCTGTCACAGCTTGAAGGCCGCTACAGGGTTCTTTGTGCCCTGTAGCACTCAGCGTCCTCAAGCCCTGGCACACCGGACAGGCAGCCGTACT
>NW_010173564.1:0-4872 GCF_000695765.1 Mesitornis unicolor | reverse complement strand
GTGTCAGGAAGAAGGAGCCAGGCTCTTCTTCAGTCTTCTTCAGGAGGGGGGTGGTTAGTAGGTCGAGAGAGGTTCTCCTCCCCTTCTACTCTGCCCTGGTGAGATTGCATCTGGAATATTGTGTCCAGTTCTGGGCCCCTAAGTTCAGGAAGGACAGGGAACTGCTGGAGAGAGTCTAGCATAGGGCTACAAAGATGATTAAGGGAGTGGAGCATCTCCCTTATGTGGAAAGGCTGAGGGAGCTGGGTCTCTTTAGTTTGCAGAAGAGGAGACTGAGGGGAGACCTCATTCATGTTTATAAATATATAAAGGATGAGTGTCACAAGGATGGAGCCAGACTCTTCTCGGTGACAAACAATGATAAGACAAGGGGTAATGGACACAAGCTGGAACACAGGAGGTTCCACTTAAATTTGAGAAGAAACTTCTTCTCAGTGAGGGTGACAGAGCACTGGCACAGGCTGCCCAGAGAGGTTGTGGAGTCTCCTTCCCTGGAGACATTCAAAACCCGCCTGGACGCCTTCCTGTGCAACCTAGTCTAGATGATCCTGCTCTGGCAGGGAGGTTGGACTGGATGATCTTTCAAGGTTCCTTCCAACTCTTAATATTCTGTGATCTCTCCTGTTCTTATCTCTGACCCATGTTCCTTTTGTTATATTTTCTCTGCTCTGTCCAGCTGAGGGGGCTTTGTTGGGCATCTGGCATCCAGACAGGGTCAACTCACCACAATGTTCTCTCAATGAATAACATTTTATGTTATGTAAATCTTATACTGGATACAGTTCTTTATCAGTAATGCAAAGAAGAAAAAGAACTGTAGGAGGTGAGTATTTTTATTCACCTGTGATACTATCTGCATGGAATGAAGCACCTACTGGGGCTGCTCATCTGTCAACTACAGAGCCCTGTCATGTCAGGGAGGAGGGCTGTATGAACAAACACTGAAAATCATGCATGCAGTGAGTCATCTATGTCAATGGACATGACAGCAGGGGTTGCCTCAGTGGTTGGCCACCAGTGGCTATGCTCAGAATTTCTTCCTTCCAGGCTTGAAGTAGTCTTTATCAGTTTTCCAGTCCAAGGACAGTTGAGTATAGCTGCCTTTAAAAAGCTTAAGTAGAATCGGTAGCTTATTTACCAAGCAAGGGATCTGGTTTTCTTACCATAATTTCAAGGCTAGCAGCCCTGCTGCTTAAAATCCAACACCACAAATGGTTTTCCTTTTTTCTTACAGAGAAGTTTATTACATGACATTAATTATGCTTTTCTTATAGGCATTTATTTAGAACATTTTCAGAGATTCCGTAGAAATTGGAATGTCTCAGTGTCCTGAACTGCAGCTCATATGACATATCCCAAAGATAGAGACAGTCACAGTAATCAAAAATACCAAATTTAAGTGAGGATTATGCCACTTGTCTTTTGTATATAATTAAGAGAATATAATACAACCAATATTTTCTCCAGTGGAAAAAGCATATCATTTAAATAAATCAATCTTTAATTTATCATCAACCAAAAAATGAATAAAAATCGATCATTTTTAATCAGTACAGGTTCCCTCATATTGGTTTTATCGACAGCAACATATGCCATTATCACTCTTACCTACAAGCAAAGAATGAGTATGATGATTTTATGTTAGGATATGAATACTAACCATCCTAAATGCTTGCATTGCTACAGAAATAGATTATCCATAGAAAATTCAAGTAAATAACAACTCATTTTCTTTCTCAAATAAAACTTGACATTTGGATAGAAAATATTGCATCCTTTTTTGGCCAGTACCAGTATTAAACTAAGATGTGATGCATTCAATATAGAAAATGAAAGTAATGGTAGAGAGGATGTTAAGTGATCTGTATGTGCATAAATAAGAATTCTGAAAAAAGTGCATAAGCCTTACACTATTATCTGATCTTTGTTTTTTTCAAGGGAATAATTCAGAAATATTTCTAATAAATTATATTAACCTCATAATGTAAATATGTATGAGATACACAAAAACATGTCAAAACTACAGTAAATATTTATTTTTTGTTTTTAATAAAGCACCTTCAGGCCACGAGCACCTGCTCATGGCCTAAATAAACTGTGATTAAGCACAAGAAAGGCATAATTAAAATCTGCTGACTGAGGATATCCTCAAAAAAAAATCCAGTGGTGCAGTGAAAAGAAATTAGAAGGAAGGATATTAAACACTGAGCTAAGGGTAATCTTAGTAAATTCACTTTTGAACTCACATTTTATATGCAGTAGGAAAGAGATTAAGGTTCTGATTATACTAAGTGCTTAAGCACCTAATTTCTTTGAAGCCAATGGGAGCAAACACATGCTTCTCTAAGGCAAAACAGGCATACACTTGTACTTTGTCCAGTTAGAGCTTGTATGGACACGTTCCAGCTGATCTTTTGGAGCACTCCTGAGAGAACAGTGTGATGGAGACTCAGTCTGGAGCAGTTGTCTGCATTCACAATGTAGCTCTAGAATACTCCACACATACCCCTATTATTGTATTTGCATGCACAGATGAGAGATTTTAGAGATAACACTAGTCTCCCAAGTCCAGGTGCATGACAGACATTATCTAACATATAAGCCCTTCTGATAATTACATACATCTAGACTCATCTATATCATGCTGTATTTGCAACATCCTTCATTGTATAATGAGTCCACTGAACCCCATCATCAACCATGACCTTGATACATCAGCAGACTTAGCCTAGCAATATTAGCAACATAGCAGAAAGGTATGAGATAAGATAAAGTAGAAGTAATAAGCAAGAAGCTATTTTCCACACAACCACATGGCACTGCGCAGATAACCATGTAGTTATCTGATCACATAAAATCATAGAATCGAATCATAGAATTGTTACGGATGGAAAAGACCTTAAAGATCATCAATTCCAACTGTTATCTAACTCTATCATGTCCACTTCTACACTGTGTCGCTGAGCACCATATCTAGACAGCTTTTAAATACATCCAAGGATGGTGATTACAGCACTTCCCTGGGCAGCCTGTTCCAGTGTTTGACTGCCCTTTCAGTGTAGAAGTTCTTCCTAATGTCTAACCTAAACCCCCCTGGTGTAACTTGACACCATTTCCTCTTGACCTATTGGTTGTAACTTGTGAGAAAAGAACCACACTCCCCTGTCTACAACGTCCTTTCAGATAGTTGTAAAGGGTGAAATGGTCTCCCCTCAGCCTCCTTTTCTTCAAACTAAACATCCCCAAGTCCCTCAGCCGCTTCTCAGAAGATTTAATTCTCAAGACCTTTGCCAGCTTTGTTGCCCTTCTTTGGATTCTTTCCCGCACTTCAATGTCTTTCTTATACTGCGGCACCCAAAACTGAACGCAGTACTCAAGGTGTGGCCTCACCAGTGCTGAGTACAGTGGGACAATCACTTCTCTACTCCTGCTGGCTATACTTATTCCTGATACAGGCCAGGGTGCTGTTGGCTTTTTTGGCCACCTGGGCACACTGCTGGCTCATGTTCAGCTGGCTGTCAATCGACACCATCTTATGAGTGCAAGGGCCAGCCTTGCGCCTTGCCATGGCACACTCATCTGTATTCCTGCACAACGGCACCATTGTGGGAAATCATAACATCTGGGCTTAGTGTATCTTGACAACTCCGTACTCACAGCTGCAGCAAGATACAAATGTCCGGAGACAAAAAAGTCACTTTCACAGCCTTCTGAAACAAAAGGGGGCTGATTGGAGCAGTCTTATTTCTAGATCTAAACTCAGTCCAGAAATGATCAGGCACTGTACCAGATATGAACAGAACCTGTGGAACAACAGTTGTATCAGCAAGTGCATTGCTGTGGACTGCATGAAACGTTTTGCTGCTTGGTCTACTTCTGTTTCTCATCAGTGACATCCCAAACATCAGCACAGCCCTCAAGCAGGAAAGTCAATTGCACCAGAGTACTGCTAAAAAATTCCGATCCAGTATCTGCCAGGGAGGTTTGAAAGTATTCTTCAATTGCATGTTTACCCTAAAAAATCACATTACAAGTCTTTTAATGCATGGTTAGACCAGTTTTAGATGCCAAGGGCAGAACACCCTCGTATTTCGGTTCTGGTGTATCTTTCCATGTACTGTATTTGCATTATACTGCATGGATACTGATAGTGGGAGGAAGACTGCATGCTTTGTCTTGTTGACTAGATGACGCTTGCTTGACCCTGGAGGATAATTTTCTTTTCCTAGCACCCCCACAGGGAACACCTGTAACCACAACACATAGAAAAGTCTAATGCATACAAAAGACTTGGTGATCTAACAACTGTACCAAAAAATTACATTTTCTCTTCGCATTCTATCTCCACCTTCTAGCAATTTCTACCTTAGACACAGTGCTGCCTCAGCCTGATGGAAACTCTCTCTCTAAATAGTAATAATAATTCTTAATATCTCTGCTATCTGCTTGCCACTCTGCTATCACCTCATAGTACACAAAATAATTGTGCCATGACCAATGTCTGCCTAGAGAATTTAATGTTTCACTTCCTGATGAATCAAGAGTTACTGCTCTGTCTTACATCCCTTTTCCATGTGAATGCTACCACCCACTCCCACAAGAAGCTGCAGCTGGGTCCACTTAATGGTGCTGTTGGAAGAATGTCATTTCTGCAGGTTTTCACAGGTATCGATTTAAGCTAATAGATACATATTATCCACTGTAAAAGAAAATGACTACTTTTATTACTAAGAAAACACTTTTCTGTTGTCAAGAGAAAGCAGAAATGGTGTCCCCACATTAAAAGGCTTTTAGGAAAGAATAGGCATTGAACTCCTGTTTGCATCCTATCCTAACAAGCACAGGGAGAGTGAGGGTGCTCCAGCCCCCGCC
>NW_010173563.1:0-7187 GCF_000695765.1 Mesitornis unicolor | reverse complement strand
TTCTATTTCATTAAATTATTCCCTGCCCAATTACCAGGAGATGGATCCTCCGTTATCACTGTGACCTTTTTTTAATGTTCTTTTCTGTGAAATTGCCCCAAACCTGGCGAATCTCACCATGCCAACTTGCACACTGGTATCACATCTGCTCTAAGAATATATCTCGGCCAAAGAAACAACAAAACCTTTTCCCAAAGCTTAAACAGTACCAGCACCAGACCCAGTAAACTGAACAAGATTTAAAGAGTTAGATGTTACTATCTGGAAAAATGGCAATTAGATGACAGTTCAATCAAAAGATGTGAAATATGAATGTTCAGACTCACCATTTTTGTCAGCTCTTCTGAAAATCTGGAATTGAAAGAGAAAGAGAAACATTTTTACTATGCTGTTCAACTTGAAGGGTTTTTGGTCTCAGTGAAGGACCGTGGACCAGGACCATGTTCAACCCCATGCACAGGGCAGGTCCATGTGCTCCAGCCTCCCAAAAAGAGCCCATTCAGGTGTTTTACTGAGCTCACCCTTCCCAAGCACCAACCCATCGCCCCCAGACCCACACAGAGCAACCACCTCCAGGAGAGAGTACCAACACGTTTGGCTTTGGAATAACCAGTGGAAAAGGAGCTAACTAGCAAAATAAAGATAACAAAATGCTTCCCACAGTTCATTTATTTCCCATTTGCAGAAGAAAGCCAAAAACATGGATCAAACAGAAGGAAAAAAACCAAAACCCCACATTAAAAAACAACAGCCATGCAGCCAGCCCAGCCAGTTTCTCCAGCAATAATAATATTGCTTCAACCAAGTTTCACACTCCTGCACTTCTGCAACAAGTTATTTACTTCTTTATTTTTTTTTTTAGCAAGTTTCCTGCGTGGGCAGGAGTTTATATTTAGATTTAAAAGTGGAGTGTGGAGGAACAGCTCACAGAGAGGAGTCAGATAGCCCTTTCAGAAGAAAAATAAAGAAAGCGGGGTAATGTGTAGTACAGCAGAACTCACCAGGGAGAAAGACAGCAGAAACTACTGCCATTTTTCTGATTCATTTCATCAAAGGAATAGTGCCCCTGACACAATGCAATTAATACAAAAAAGGCTTGTGCAAGGGCTGAAATCTTACAGGTTACTGCCAAAAATGGCTGCTAGCACAGGTTTGGCCATGAATTGTCAAAAAATTAACATGCTCATAAAGCTGGGCAGAAAAGGGAAAACATTCTTATCTGTCTCTTCTGACCCTATTAATTTGAGCAAGAGCAGAGATTTTGCCTGTACAAAGAAATTTCCCTGCGGAGGGAATAAAAGCACCAGCAGGACAGATCACAGCCAGCTGTAAAATAGAATCTCTTATTTTCTGGGTCATAAAATCATTTAAAAAAAAAATCAGAAGCTGCTACACAAAACAAGAACCCCAAGAGACAAATTGAATTGTGGAATGTGCTATTTAAGTCAATACGGCTTAATTAAGGAACATTAATCATTCTTTTGCCCAAAGTCCTTCCTAGACTGCACAGGGCAAAGTCAAAGCTGGACTTTCTGGTATACTTCAGGAGAGGAAAACACCTTTTGCTTAAGTCAAACCCAAATGGTGGGAGAAACCACATCCCAGCTTCAGGAGAGGGTCATAAAAACCCTACAAGGATTATGGCTCGTGACTGCTCCAAAACTGCTTCCTTCTTGGGCTGACTTTCATTTTTTTAGAGCAATTAGAAGTTCTGAGGGATTTTGAAGGGCTGGCCAGCCATGTTTTGTCTATGGGAAGAAAGAATAAAGCCAGGCAGGACAAGCCCAAAGTAAGAAATATTCCTTTCTTCCTGGCTTGGACACCCCAATTCCTCATTCCCTATGAGCACCTCCAGACAAGGCACCTTGTTTTCTAGATGCTGATTATTTCTGGGTTTTTTGTTCTGTAGCCACATCCTCTTATTATGGTTCCCACTGCTTTGAAACAAAGACATCACATCAAGTCTAATGCAGAAGTGGAGGTGCCTATTTTAAGGTCCCGCAGGAGATGGCCACCCCGCTAAGCACAGTTGTGTGTTGTCAAAGGGAGAACAGGAAGGCAAACATAACAGGTAAAATGTGGCTTAAAGCAGGAGGAAGGCTCAACGTGCAGCGCTCTGCTCGGTGAAGCCACCAACCTTGCAATGAACCCTCAGAGCAAGAAGAAGAAAAAAATATAATTGGGAAGTTCAAGAAATTTTAAGAAATCGATGTATTTATATCCAGCTTCACTAAGTGAACTTTGTAGGGCTTTAACTCCCTCAGACACTGCTAGAAAGTACGGCTATTTGGAAATGGACAGGTTGATGGAAGATCACATGAGCTCTGTTACCTACCAAAGTTTATTCTACAGGACAAATCTGTTGAGCTTTTACTGCTAATTATACAAGATTTATTCTTCCAACTTAATTGGACCACCTAAAATTTGCACACACACACACACAAATTTATAACAGGACATCCAGAGGGAAAACAATTTAAGATAAAGTCATCTGTCAACACGGGCAGGCAGTACATCAAGGTACGAACGCTGGAATGAGCATCAGGAGGCTGATAAAGATGTAATATACTCCGAGATAGCTTGGTAACGCTGCCAAAAATGCTGCCTCTGTGAAGACCCTGGATTTACGTTCAGCTCAGCAAACAACAGTGCCCTCCCACACACAACCTGAAGATGCTTCCCGTGCATGCCTTGAATTAGTTGTTCAACTGCAGGAAGGATGAAGTGTACTTTTTGTAAGGAAAAGGTATAAAATCTGGTGATGGAAGGGAAACCACAGCCTCTCACACCTCCCCTATGGGCCAGAGGTGCAGCCCAGGGAGTCCAGGGCAAGGAAAGCTCAAACCAGCTCTGGGAAGAAGGGAATATAAGCAAGAATGCTGTGTCATCTCCAACATAGGAGCTGCAAAGCCATCCCGCCCTGCAGTCGCTCTCTGCAGGCTCTCTTGCAGTAACTCCATCCCTGATAGTCCCCGAGTCACTTAGACTTCATCAAGGCAGCAGCCCTGGAAGTCAGTGATGAAATATTGATGGAGAAACGCCCTGTCCTGCCAGGCCCTTGGCAGGGATTGGTTTCCTGCGCCTCCACCCCAGCCGAGGACCGTTCCCACCGGCCATGAGCTTCGCAAAACAGGAGCCGGCAGCACTGCAAAGCCTGACCAGGGATGCTCTTTCCACTCCATCAACCTCAGCTCTCCAATCTGCAGGGCAATGCGTCGCTTTCAGATGGTAAACGAGAAATTATCCAGTCCAGAAAGTACTACAGCAACCATCTCCCCCAGCAGCTATGCCTTAAGCTTATTAAGCAAGTCTCCTGAAGCACAGGCTGAACGGCACAGTAAGCCCATAGGTAGTCCACAATACGGGCCAGATCAACCCATTTTATAGGATTTACACAGGCAATGCATGCAGCTTGCCGTCTGCAGCACACTTATTCAATTTACCACGTATTTAGATGAATATAAATCCATTTTATATAAAGCGAGGAACCTCTGTCAAGATTTCCAATAGCTTTCTTTAAAAAAAGTGTACATTTTTGCTGTACTCTCAAAAGGCTACTACAGATATTCGGCTGGCAGAAACAAGCAATTCAAAACGCCAGTGGCAATAACAAACTTGAAAAAAAATTGATGGTTTCAAATTTAAACGTTCAGTTCTGCCTTCTCAGAGCTCCTGGATGAGAATGTGCACCACTGAAGGCTGCTTAATGGAGGTTTTCTTAGCAATTTTATTAAATTCACACAAGCACTCCCCTAACAAGCCTAAGAGTTATTACAGGGTTTGTCGAGTTTATTATCCCTTCAGCAGGTTAATAAGATGTTGATTTAAAACAGAGTGCAACTGAGCTAGAATGTTGTTTTCCATCATAATCTTGCTGCAGAACTGAGGACAAACAAAATCAACATCTCCTGGGTGAGGAAAGCCTACAGATGAGAAAGCACCCAGATATACCTAAAAACCCAGTTAATCTGTTCACTGTGTTCCTACATTCCTGTTCTTCCCCTCTCTTCCTCTCCCTCCAAGTCTCGACACCTTATTTGGAGCTGAGACAAGGGTTTATATCAGGTATAGCTTTTAGGTCTCTAACCCCCAGGTACTGGTAGGAATCGCCTCTCCTCCTGCCTCTCTATGTTGCTCTTTCCAGTATCAATGTGAGAAAATAATGACCTGAAGCTTCTCGCAAAGTGCCTTCTTACAAAGCCCTGAAGAGCAGAAGAGAAAAGATGAACTTTTCCATGTGATTATGTACCTTGCAGTGAGCAATCCCCAAATACCCAGAGTCCAACCCCTGCCCGTTTCCCAGACGTGCCCTGTCAGCAAAGCTCGAGGGGATGATTTCACACCATAGATTTCACATGGGGAGGATGAAGGAGGAGGAAAAACAAAGAGTTTTTACAGCCTTCCCAGTTCACTGGAGAAGTGAGAAGGTAAACAAGGACACAGGAAGGGGAGTGAAGCAACCTAAAAAAAACCCAAACCAAAACAGAACAAAAACAGAAGGAAAAAGGTTGAAGCAGAAGGGAACTGAGAAGGGATTCCCGTGGCTGCAATACATTTGCTAGTCAGGGCTGCACTGGAAACTGCACCATTGACAAAGCAGTTGGAAAACAGTGCCAGTCCTTGGATCTACACCCATGGCACAAACCAGATTCTCTGTGTCTTCTGTCCAAACACCTCACTCAACCCCATGGGGCTGAAGAAGTGCAAATCAGATTTGGCCACGTAAGAGAAGGTGCGAGAGGAGCCATAAGCAGGAGAGCTGGATTTGAAGTGATCTTTCTGACCCTGTCAAAGAAGCAGAGGCAGATAAGGGCCAAAATTAGTTTTCAGCCAAAGACAGAGCAGATCAAACAGAAAGCTTCATCTGGCCTGAAATGAATGGCACTGCTTTCTTCAGGGGCATTTCAAATCAAGTCAAAAAGCTGTGCATTTAGTCACCATTGGCAGAGCGAGAAAGGAGGCAGGGATGCCAGTGCCCCTCGGAGTGCAGTCATGCCATGGGGATCTCACCCACACCCCAGGCTGACCCTGATTTTAGGTGCCAAGTGGGAGATGAGCTTTTTAACGGGCTCTCCCTCGTGTAACCCAGACAGGACACCCCTGCCTGCAGTCGCAAATGTCACACTCCGCAAATATGATCTGATATAGGCTTGCCCATACACTCGTTATATTCTCCCTTTCATATGCCCTGTGACATTTGTGGATTTGTTCTGGACTGGAAATGCCACCATCACCACACATGGATTCGAGCAGCAACGCAACAGTTTCAGCTTCCTTTTAATAAAGGGGTTTTGTCCTCATGGATGCAGAGAGAAGCTCAATCCCAACCCCTTATGTTGATTTGGCTGTTGTAAGAGGGGGGAGAAAAATACTCCAAACCCTCAAACCTTGCATTTGCAGCATCCATTTCTACTTTCAGCAGGTGAGGAAGGGCTCCCAATCCCATTGTGAAAGGGAAAGGGGCTCAGGAGCTGCACACCCAGCTCTATTGTGTTTCCCACCATTCAGAAAGTTCATGGCTCATTTTCTCAGCTCATACCCCAAAGTGAAAAAACAGATCCATTTAAAGATAGTAAAGCTGAACAGATAAAGATAACCTTTTGGTGGAAAAAGAGTCCTAATTCAAGAACCTCTCCTGGAAACTTAACATTGCTTTCTAACTGTATTTAAGCTCTGAAGCCTAGATTCTAGATTGTTGTAAAATTTTGGTAATTTCAGAGCAGGTAAAAGAAAAAAATAATTAGAAAAAAAGAATAACCAGAAAAACTGAACAAGTTAACTTAAAATATGTAAGGTTATTAGTTGCATTTATCCTTTCAGTTTCCCCGTGAAGCAGCATTTCACACAGCCTGCAGCTGCTGGCTGGTCTCACAGGGCAGGGCCATCAGGCACTCTGCTCTGCTCTCCCAGCTCAGTAGACACAGCTGAACTGGTTCATCTGTCAGCCCAATAGACACAGTTGCACTGGTTCATTCAGGGAGCTGCAGTGCCTATCAGCCCAGGGTGCTCAGAGGTGCAATGAGTTTTGGATTTGCCAGCCTATGCCGATGCCTACTGGGGACATGGTAGAAGATTCAGCAAGCTCAAATATGCAAGAGCTTGCCTGGAAGAGTTACTACTGCCTAACTCCTAGGAGGCTGGAGGAGAGTGCAAGTTATCCTTTACTACAGGAAATGCCTCAGGAGTTTATTTTTGCATTCACTACACTTTTTTCTTAAAGCTAGGAGATAGTAAAGCTGAGGATCTATGTGTTTAATTACTAGATGCTACAGAAAGACTGTGTAATTACACCGTTTGCACTCTGGTTGATTCCATCCCGTTCTTCCAATTCATTTAAGTGTAAATAGCCTTGTTAGCTCCCTAATGGGAAGTCTATAAATACCACAGCCAAAGCACTAAGCACAACCTTCCTACCCCCCCCCAAACCTGGGTAAGCCCCGGGTCCCATGCACTGGCAAGCATCCAAGATCGTGCTGCCCAGCTCCTCACAAACCCTCACAGTTGCAGCCCTTTAGGGATGGAGGTTCAAGACATGGAGTGGATGCAGGACTCGGGGTGCACCCCATGGTGCAAGACTGGAGGGTTTGCAGAACCCGGAGTCCTGCATCCCCATCCCGTCAAGTTAATACCAGGATTAAGGACCTACAGTGCATCCCCATCCCAGCCAGTTCAGGGGATGCAGGACCTGGGGAGCACTCCCATGCTCAGCCTTTTCAGAGGGTGCAGGATCCTGGCAAAAAGATAAAGGACCGAGGCTGAACCGTCATGCACAGCCACTTTGGGGATGTAGGATTCAGGAAAGGAGGTGCAGGATCCAGACTGTACCCCCATGCCCAGCCGGTCTGGGAGATGCAGGACCAACGTGCACCTTACTCCAAACTGCCCCAGGTGTCCAGAGCAAGGGGATGCAGGACCCGGGCTGCAACCCCATGCTCAGCCAGCCCAGGGACACAGGAGTTGGAAAGAAATTGCTGGATCTGGGCACCCTTTTGTCCAGTCAGTCCGGGAGATGCAAGACTTGGGCTGCACCCCCAACCCCAACCGGCCAGGGATACAGGATCCGAGGAATAACCCTAATACCAAGCCAGTCGGGGGTGCAGGATCCGGCAAGGGGAGTACAGGAACCGCGGAGCACTCCCGTGCCCACGGTGGTCGCAGAATCTGGGCAAGCGGACACAGGAGCCGGG
>NW_010173562.1:0-15387 GCF_000695765.1 Mesitornis unicolor | reverse complement strand
TCCCTAACGTTCTGGGATTCTGTGATTCTTTCATTGTGCATTAACTTTACAGCCCAATTACATCTAACACACCTGCATAACCAAACTCATTAATTCATTAGCAGCAGACTAGGAAAGAGGATACTCCTGGGGTGGTTAGGGATTGCTGCTGTGAGGAAAGAAAAGAGGAGCTATACAAAGTCAGGGAGAGAAACAAGAAAAAGGAGGAAAGGATGAAAGTTGTAGAAATTGCTAAAAGAAAGCAGATCCCCCCTCACCCTGTTTTATGCAGGATACAGTACCCAGGGACTAAATCCATAAATAGAGATCATTAAAAAGTTACCCTACAGGTCAGACTCTCCAGTCTCCCTCTGACACCCACAGGAAATGTGATATAGATTGAAAAGTCTATGTGCTCA
Source organism: Mesitornis unicolor (assembly GCF_000695765.1). Taxonomy (NCBI): domain Eukaryota; kingdom Metazoa; phylum Chordata; class Aves; order Mesitornithiformes; family Mesitornithidae; genus Mesitornis; species Mesitornis unicolor. Next base: position 14,989 of record NW_010173562.1, on the reverse strand, counting down.
TATCTTTTTTCCCCCCTTTCTGGCTCAGGAACTGTAATTAAATGGAAAATGCGCCTCTCTCCTGCCCTAGTATAGTGGCACAGCTGGTTTTCATCTTGGCTAGCAGGCTCTGTCCTCAGGCTACTAAGTGCTGAGTAATTTTTACCAAGCTCTGCTTGCAGATAAATGATGTTCTTCTCTTAGCTGCTGCCAGGAAAAGCTACAAATACTTGATCTTTTATTCTTTTCTCATAAACTCTTAACATTGAATACTAAAAATGCAGCCAGAGATTTTTCCACTGCCATTTATTCTCAGCATGGTCACAACTGCATTACAATTACAGACACCCACCCATTTGCTGAAGCTCAAGTGTAGCTCCTCGTTAACCTGAAGCCTCCAATTAAAGGCTCCTTCAGTTTCATTGATAGTTTGCATATACTCCAAGGACCCACTTCATTTATTTTTTTTACCCCAAAATACATTCCATGAGAAGGGCAACTGCTTTAAATAACTTCACACTAATTTTCTGGAAAAGCCTGACAAGCGAGTGCCAGTCTCAAAAGAAAAGCCTGTGTCTGAATATGCAGTTTGGGTAATTTCTCTCACAGCTACAACTATAAAAATATCTGAAAGCTTTCGACTAAACGTGGCACAACTGCCGGGAAGATAAAGCGTGGGCTCAGACCAACGGAAAGAATCTAGAAAGGTACAACACTGGAAACCCGTTAGTTTAATTCAAGTTTTCGGCAGTGTTTCTAGTAAGATCTTTCTTTTTTATGAAACTGCATGAGAATTAGTTAAAAGTGGTACAGAAAATTATTTTTAAAAACATTAGTTAATCTTGGCAATGCTGTTCTTCCACCTACCTCCAGTAAGTGAAGCCACGAACATGAAGCCAACATGAGGAGGAGGCAGAAAACTGGTAAGAAATACCACAGCTAATTTTAGAATAGTTTCCACTCATGCAGTATGGAACACAGGGAGTAACTGCATATGTAAGCACCTGCACACTTTTACAAGATAAAGCAAGGTTTAAAAACAATCTTGATTTCAAAGATATTTTTGAAGTATAATAGTCTGTCAACTTCCTAAACAACCCCACATATTTGAAGATCACCCTCCTAGCACATACACCCATCTCACAGGATTCCTGGTTACTGTTTTAGTAGTATAAGCCCCTGATGCAAGTCTCTATTTTCTGTTTAAGGCTGAAACGAAGAAAAAAAGCGGAGCAGAACAATTCTGCAAATCAGTAGCCATTTAAAAAACATCACGAGGTGGGGGCCGCTTTTCTTTTAAAACATGAAAATCAGAACCCCTATCTTGATGTCTGTAGCAGAGGGCATTTCTGTTCACTTTCCTGTGCTGACTGTGGGTGAGGGTACACAACTCCAGAACAGCTTTAGCCTGAACTCTGTTTGCGTGTTTCAAAACATGGTTTAATGTCACCACCCCATTGCAGTCCAATGTGAAGGCGCCTTGGCCTGCCTCTGCTGCTCAGTCAATAATCTGTGTCTAGATCTAACCTCAACCCTGTGAACGTGCAGGACAGGGTGCATTTGTATTTTAGGATGGGGAAGTTGAGGGGAAGGCTCTGCATCTGGATTCTGAACCGAGTCAGTGTTGTTTTTTTCCCTTGCTAGTCCTCAGGATGTGGCTGTCTTCTCGCAGCCCACAGAACTCTATTTAAACACTATGGTAAAGGTATTCTGTTAGAAACACTACAATTTTAAGTGTTTTCAAGCATTTAAACTAGGTTGTAAATGTCTGAAGCTCCAGGGGAGTGAATCTGTGCCATCTTTCCATTATTAAAGTCTTCAGTTCCAGGACTGGACTTTGATAACTACGTGTCAGGGAGGTGCCAGGAGATGCTGGAGCTTAACAGAGTTCCTGTTATTTAAGGGTGAGAGGGAAATAGTTCATGATGAACAGACTCCACATGAAGCCTTATAAAACAAATGAAACGTTGGTTAGAAACACATCCACCACTGCTGACCACACAGGTTTTTATATTTAATAGAAATTAAATTAGTAGCTTAATATACATAACGTTGACACTCTCCAGTCCAGTAGTTTTCCAATTCTTGCTTTCAAGTCACAGAGCAAATACTGTACAACAATGATAGCACAGAGCAACCAAAGAGTAAACACTGTCACTAAAACACTGGACCCAGAAAGGTTGAGTTTATCTGGAACTACACACGCCAAAGGATACATAACGATAGACCCGTCGTGGTACAGTCATGCATTACCAAGGGACAAATCTACTGCCAGCCTCACACATGCTGGTCCCTCCAGGGCAGGTGGCAGCAGCCTGGACCGCAGAGCGGGCTGTTTTATCGTGCTCCGTAGCTGTAGTAGTAAGGTTCATCCGGGCGGAATCCATACGCAGTCGCTGGGCGGCCAGGAACCCCTGGTGATTGACCAAATCCATCAACTCCCATACTACAAAAAAACAGGAGAGAGAAACGGTAGGTTTTTGGACAGTAGGGAAGGCACACTAGTGCTGGTGTCTGCAACTTCTTGTCACAGAGCTAATTTTGTGAGGCAGCTGTGCAAGCCATCTTCCCCTTGTAGCCAGCACTGCTGTGTCTCCTCTTCCCTTGGTGGGAAAAGAAATGCTGCAGAGAAATCAACAAAACTCCTGTCAAGGAAAGGCTTTCAGGTCAAATAGAAATCCCCAAAGTGACAGAAGTCTTCTATCCTTTTATGGATTTACTGGCCAAACACTTTACTTCAGTGACTCAATTTCTCTACCTGTACATTAAAGTTAACATGTCTTTCAGGAAAGGCTCCAAGTGTGCTTCTCGTAAAGCCCACTGGTAACCCTGCCCTGCACAGCACTCCTGAACAATCTAATTTTCTTCCTTTAGTACATTTCTGAAGCCCCTGGGAAAATAACAGCTAGAAATGAGAAAGTGAGAATGTCTGGCACAGCACCATAGTTCAGCAAAGGACAGTGTTTCTGGTGGAATAGCAGCTTGACAGCCAAATGGCAGAAAGAATTCATCATGTACTGAAAGGCTATGTACTAATGAGGCAGAATAATTCATTTTTCATACAGAACAGCATCTTCTACACCTAAAAAGTCCCACAGCAATGAATTAGATACTAAAGCACAAGAACTGCGTTGGGAGAAGTGGCACATATTTCACGTTCAACAATAACTCTCATGCAGGAGGCAAAGGAAAAAGGAACATTGCCTAAGACACTGGACTACTGCCTATTCATAGTTATGTCACTTTTTAACTTCCACTTCAGTAGAAAGACAAATGGAAAAGGATTCTGATTTATTGTCTGACTAAAGATGCATTGAAAGGAGCTGAACTTCCCCTCTGAAGACTGTCAAAACACAAAGAACCAAAGTGTTTTTGGAGTGGGGAAAAGCTGAACCTCATTACTGCCAATTAAACATATGGAGCATGGGTTATGCAACAGCCAAGGCTGGGGAAGAATGACCCATCCAGAAGATGTTCAATGGGTGGGCCCCAGGCCCTGGCTCAGCAAAAAGCTGGCACTGCTGAATGTATTGGACTGGAAGGGCTCAGCTGAAGCAGTGGGGGACTATGTCCATCACTCCGTCCTTGCAAAGATACTTTCCTTGGATTGTGCCTCCTTGAAGTCTTAAAAAAGGATCCTTGCTGCCTGGTTTCTCAGGAAGCTGGTCCACTCACAGAATATTCTGATAATCATGTGAAGGTGGAAGGTCCGAGGCTGAGGTTTGTCCTACAAGAGGATGCAGTCAGCAAGCCAAACTGCAGAGAAAATAATTGTTTCACCTGAATGTATCTTGAGAAATGCAATGCCCTGGAAGTGCTTTGCTATTTCCACATCCGCCTGTCAGTATTTTAACTGGCAATGCCCCCATTTTGCATCTCATACGCAGAGCCACCAATCTGACCTTAAAGCTGATCAGTCCCCCCAGCATGGCAAGCAGAAGCTGAGTAGCAGGGCTGCACCCTGTAGTAGTGCAAAGCTCTGTGAACACATGCGTTTGGCTCCACACCTTCCTCTGGCCACCCATTCCTTCCTGTATCCCCTCCAAAGTCCTATTACACTTTTCCAAGCCCAATATAAAATGAGCTGGTGACCTCTGAGGCACCTTCTCCAGGTCCCTGCTTTGTACCTGGCAAACAACAGCTCTCTCATTAGCAAGCTCGAAGCTGTAAAAGTCTTCTGAAGGAAGAAATTAAGAGAAACCCTGTTACTTTGTGTATACACCCCGCACTCACCTTAGTCAGGGGATGGTCTCCACTTCTGCCACTGTTACTGGTTCACATTATGCAAAGGGATTGCACAGACAGACCTCACACGGGCTGCTGTTAGGTATAGCTTTCTGGACACAGGCCATAAAGCTCCTCTGAACAATCCAACAAGGACCTAGTGTGATGCTGACCAATTTCTTTGGTGGTTCAGAAAACAAACAGTTTTAATAACTACTGTAAAACAATGCCTATTCTTTAGAAGAGTTCTTTCAGTACTGTTAGCATTGGGAGTTAATAACATATTAAAAGAAGGCATAGTGGGATTTGGAAGTGCAGAGTCCAGTTTTGCTGTGCTACTACAAGTTCCCAGTTGCCAGTGACACCACACAAGTGTAACACTGCAGAGAAGCAGGACCCTTTAAGGCCACCTCTAAACTAGGAAATCCATTGGTTTTCTTCTAAAGATCCTTAGGTGGTTGATTTATAATGAAAAGATATTTTAACAGAAAATGCTTATCTGGGTTTATTTGTCAACGCTTTTTTCTGTGACTATAACAATATCCGTTGTGGATAAGTTGTTTTTATTATTACTGTGGTAGAATAGGGGTTCATTGCATTTCAGCTAACTACTGAAAACTTCATTGTGGAGAGATGTAGGGAAGCGAGTAGGCTGTGAGTGCTGCAGGCTGCGAGTCCTGCACACGGGGAGGCTGCTGACTGAAGTCAAGCTGCCTTGGCTTGCAGGGGAGACAACAGTGGCCATCCTCACATTTACTGAGACAGAGTGGGACACAACAAATGCAGCAGCCCGAGAGACTCATCCTGAAGCAGGACTTTCTTCATAGATGTACATGTGGCTTCTTTTGATGCTGCAGAGTTTCAAGAACTTCTTTTGGTCTCTCCGTAATGCACTGCCAAACATGAGGGGTTTGGGGGCTGAGGTGTAATAACGACGTGAGCCACGAGGTGGCAATGGGTCTCTATCACTGCAGGCAGAGCAGTTGCAGCTACACCTACTCCCACTTCAGTAATCCTTATTCAGAGAATTTTTAAATGTATTTAAATTGATAACAAGAGCAGGGAAAATATGGTTTCAATCACATTCTCAGCAAATTATTTTTTTTTCATATTTTTTTAATAAATGTGTAAGTAATTAGGTAAAGATCCCTAGAGTTTAAACTTTGAGGAGTATCAGTTATTTCCAAATGGTTCAGACATATGTTAGTGTCCTGAAGAAAACTGGAAGAGATGGATCAGCTGGTAACTGCTTTGGACAGTTAAAAAAAATAAAAAGAAAGGAACAGAAAATCACATTAAAACACCTTGATCAAATCACCACTCTCTGCTATCTACATATTTCTTGTAAGTAAATGAAGGCTTGCCCATGCTTCCAAAAAAAAGTTGGCTTCATTTTTACATGTTAGTACTCTTGCAATGTACCAGCTTTGCCTATCTGATTGTTTGTGCTGGCAGTCTGCAGCAAGAAGCTTGTCCTGTGAGTTGAAGGAGAGGCTATTGAACCCAGGAGGTAACTGAGGGGTAGACTGAAGTCTGGCTTACTCATGAGGCTGGCAAGCCAAGGGCAATGACTCTGCAAGCATAACATACAGAGGTGGAGACGGGGGTTTAAAAACCAAGTCCTGATGAATCCTTTCCACTTCTGCCAAGAACAGCAGAAGGGTAGAGCCAGGAAAGATGGTAGCTTTTCGGCTGTAAACACTTGTTGAGTAACGATTGGCCTGAGATCATGATTTGTGCCATGCATCCTCAGATTTATAGCAGCCATCAACTTCAAAACTTGCTCCTAGGAAAAACGTGTTGTTGGCCTTATTATACTGCATCTACATGGAAACAGCGCTCAGCAAAGCAAGCATCATCCTGTCTTCCCAAAAACTTAGGAACACATAATTATGCCATCGAGGCAACAATATTAATCCCAATTTGGTATTTTTTGCTCCTGTTAGTGAGCCCTGCTCACCCAGGTACCTAGCAGAAGTGCATGCAATCCTTGTAGTTGTACAGCAGTTACAGATCACACAACAGCACAATGAACTCCTCAGGTAAATAACTTATGCCGTTGCCTTAATCTGCAAGTTAAGGGAGTTTTGTCTCACAAAACTGCCATGCACACACAGAGTCTGGTGCTTGCTAACCACGTCATCAAAGCACAACTGTTTTCTTGTGCAAAGTTTACCACCACGCCTGGAGCTGATGGAGTTAAACAGTGAACGGCACAGCTAATTACTGTGTACTGCTAACCTCAGTTGCTGGTTCATTTTGAGACCCTTTAAAATATGAACTGTGTATTTTACCCCTATGCACTCTCTTAATGATTTGTTTTTTTTAGACTGAAATCACTTCCAGCCATCAGTTATACTCGCGGTCTCTACACATGCACTTCTCCAAGCACAAATATTTCTTTTTCCTATTGGTCTGCCAGCCCCTGTCAGAGCAAATTTCACTTTAAACTAAATGCTATGATACTTAAAACCTCTTGGATTACTCAGGCTGCTAGTGTGATCTATGACCTTCCCCAAATGACAGCTGAACTTTCCAATTTGCTTGTACTGCTGGGGAACTGAAGAACACATGCCGAAGAGGAAAGCGTTCCTGATGTGCATGAGTGAGGAGAGATTTCTTAACAGCTCTGCTTATTGATACTTACTCTGATTCATGACATCCAAATTAATATGCCCATCCAGGAACCTAGGTGCCCTGACATAATTTAAAATGTAAAGACCAATTGTGTCTCCCCTCACAGCAGGAAATGCCAGCCAGCATCTCACTGTGTCCATAAAATACTTACTTTCCTTAATTCCCTCCTGCATCCAGAGCCTCAGAGACCACATAGCCCTTGTGGTGTGTCTGGAAGACCTGGCAGCCCGAGGGAGCACTTTGCCAGCAACCCTCTGCTGAGGTTCCCATTCAGGTGTCTTTGCTGCTCCTGAGCGCACAGTACAGGGAATGAGGCTCTTGTGCTTGAGTCTGAACTGGGGAAATTAGCACCTGGGTGCAGACTGACCACGGAGCAAGGCTGCTTTCTTTAAGTTTTCCTGATGCGATAGACACCTGAGCCTGTCCACGCTCGCGTTCACACTGTTCCTAGTGCTGGTGATGACACGTTGCTCTAAAACAGGTACTAATGCCTTCAGCACAAGCAAGGCCTCAGAAAGGCAAGTCCTGGGTCACTGGGGAAATTCTTGGTCAAAACTAACCCTTTGAAGTCCAACTGGAAGTCCTCCAGTAGGATGCATGGAACCCGAGTGATCCCAGCAAGAAACACTGCTTGGGAAACAGGTCTGCACACCTGCAAGAAGAGGCATTAAGCAGTACTGTAACAGACTACGGCTGCCTGTGCAGGCAAAGGTGGCCCAAGAGTCTTCACCTTAAGAAGGGGAAATATCACTTCAGGAGCTTACAATTTAGAGCTCAAATTTCATCCTTTTCAGCCTACCAGTTTCATAGTTGGAAGCTCAAAATTAAAGCACCCCAGAATCGCTGCCCACCAAAATGAAATCCAAGCTAAACACACACAGTGCTTCCACCAGAGCCACAGTTTCAGCTGTATTTCTTTTCATCCTAAACCTCTTCTAAAGCCCTGCCAATACTTCCTCTCTGCATCAACAAGCCTTACACCAGCCTCATATGTGAAAGGCTCCCAGCTACTCACTGAGGATACAAGTGTTATAATTTTATTAAAAATAAAATCTATTTTCTTAAAGAAGATACATAAATTTATAATTCACTATGTCCTCCGACCTTGGTAAGATGAAGCAAACACTATTTAGAGCTCCCTTTGCAAAACGGCTCCCAAGTATCAGAGAACAGGATTTGAACCAGAAGATTGTTTTGAGCATCCTTCGGAAGCCTGACATCAGCACAGTTCATAGCAACCCCTCTGTTTCCTATGTACCTTCTTCCTTTATACACCTTGTATTACTGTTCCTAAAAAACAGCCTTCACTCACAAACCTTGCCCCCCTCTCCCCCCCAGGCAGGCATTCAGAATTTCATACAGCACATCCTTGAAGTCCTAATGTTCTTTTTCTGTGAATCTACTCATGTGTGACAGCACTGTTGATAACATAAGGGACAGTTACCATCCCATATTGCCTTATAAACCCTCATGCCATAAACCCCTGTAATCTGTGATGCTGCATCAGGTTCCTGTGTATAACAGACAACAAGTTATGTTGGATGAATACTGAAGACTACTCTTCCCCTCAGGAGGTACCCAAACCATAGAAATGACACACCAGTCTCTAATCAAAGGACAAGCACAGCCTTAAAACCTGTACAGCTGAGAAGCCGTTCATTATTTACAATACTTGCCAACAAGAATGTTGATGAAAGGTGCTAGACTATAGGTCTGTGACAATGATTGCAGTGCAGGGCAGTATAGTCATGTATGGCTGCAGTGCTGCTAGCCCAATTAGGGCATCAGTAAGTAAATGCTGCAGCTCCTCCCCTCCCTCCCTCCACAGGTTTCCTCTGTGCAGAGACCAGGGTACAGAAAGGCAGGAGGAGCTGGAGGCATCCAGGCCTTGTCCCACTGCACAGTGAGGATTCAGACACAGAGTGCATCCAGGCACAGAAGACAAGAAATGATTTTGAATTTCATAGTACAAACACAGACCTCCGACTTCTTAAATTATTTCCAGGTAAGAAATATTTAGCTAATCACCACACTTTAACAAAGGCTGAAAGCCTGTGAAAGCCATAGTCTCTTGGGCCTTTCTGCTGATACTTGCTGCCAGCTAAACACTGGACAGAATACCATTTTCATAACATCAGTCATGAAATAGTGGAGGGCATCAGAAAGTGGCATAAAACTGTCTGCTTTTCCCCTCACTTAGAGTCTGGTGATTGAGAAGATGATCCTACATACTTCTATGTGCCAGCTACCTCTGGTTTTGCTTCACTGACCATAAATTTTCTGTCCTTCAGAATAAGAGAACAAACCACGGGTTACAGAGAAACAGCAGACAGCTGAGAAGCCTCAGGAAAAAAACTAACAATGTTTTTTTATATAATGTCCTGTAACTGTAGATTCTCCCACTACTGTTAATAACGTTAAACTATAAACCACAAGTCTCTTAAATGCTGCCTCTCACAGTCCCAAGTTACTTTCTCCACTATCTGTGGAGCTTATTTTTCCCATGCTTTCTATATCCCTCAAGCTCAAGTGGGAGGGGAGCTCTATGGCAGGGACTGTGACTTTGCACACTGCATCAAATACCAAGTTCACCTCTAGATTAGCCTTGAATGTTAATGTTCCTTAAGTACTAATACTGTATCTGCTCAAATGATAGAAAATGTCAGGATGAACCTATGCAATAATACTTTAGCTCCCTTGAGCATCATGATACAGCTTTTATGGATATGATCGTGTCTCTCCTTCCATGTGATCCAGCTTTCTTCAGTGCACTTAATGACTTAAAGTTTCCAGTTGCTTCTGGACTTGGTGCCCAGTTGTATCTCAGCACAATACTGCTGTTTCTGCCATTTAATTATAAACAAATGCAAAGCTGACAATTGTGGAGAAATGAGTACTGCGTCTTCTGTGTCAGGCTCCAGCTATGCACCAAGCAATAACCATGCCAGAATTCACTGGTGGGGAGGCAGTGTTGAAAAAAAATAAAAAAAAATATTTATTTCCCAACTGAATAGTAAGAAAGCACTGAACTAAAAACAAATGACCTTGCTTAGCCAAATTCAGTAAGAGCCTTGCTTGAAAGCTGAAGAGCTTGCCATCCCAGCTCTGTAAAAGCAGCCTGAGACTTGGGCTCAGTTTCTTGCTGTCAGTTACCTGCTGTGTGATCCTGGGCAAGTTGCTCCTTTTCTTCATGACCTCAGTTTCCCATTGGAGTATTGAAAGGAAAAACATCTCAAAGACAAGTGACAAACTACAGTAACAAGAAATGAGACTGACATAGAAGAGACTTCTGCTTATTCTGTATTTCTGAATACAGCAGCGAATACAGCCAAAGGCAAACTAGCAACTCAAGCACTTAAGTTGTTTGATATAGCCATCTTGTTTTGCTGAAGGGCATGGGGATAACGTCACTCACATTCCCTCACTCAGGATCACAGCTCCACCACATGGATGGGGAGTTTCTCAGCTATTCTGTACAGGATTTGTTAAAAGGTCAAGTGCAGAGTCAGAGCTGGAACAGAAACCAAGAGGATTTTCCACTATAAGCCTGACAGAAACATCTCCCATGCTGTTGGCTCAACAACTGGCCAAACCCACTGATTAGATATATCCATTTCTTAAAAATTAATTACAAACTAAAACAAATAAAGCTCAGAGGAGCAGGCAATAAGAAGCAAAGAAGATGTCCTTCCCTCTCCCTCTGCCCTTGCACAGTCCCAAGTATTTGTGTCAACTCCATAAACTGAACAGTACATTGCCTTAATCTTAAGCTAGTAATACATCTGGCTTGGGAAGGTTTCAAGCATCTCCTTTACCGAGCTCCAGCAATGTCAGTGTTACATTGGGTACAGAAGCTTCAGCAGCAGCCTGGGCAGAATAAGATCCTGAAGTGGCAGCTTCACAGAGGTGACTGGCATCCCTGACTGGATCAGCTCAGGATCTGGCCCATGTCTTCCACAGGCTCCTGACCAGCCTCCCGTTTGCAGATGGGAAGGGTTTCTTGCTTCCTGTGCTAGGTTACGGAGCAGGGTCACTGTGAAAATGTACTCCGAGATAAACAGCTGAAGTGGAAATGCAAGTTTTCAGTGCCCTGCATTGAAGCGATTGTAGCTGAAGAGTTATTCCTTTAAATACTTCTACAAAGCTTCTCGAGTCCAAGCATTGCCGCTCAGCTCCGTGCTTCAACAAAAATGGGGAAAAAAGTTCCCTCTTGTGCACGAGTACCCAGGAAAGCCAAGCCAACGGGCTACTGTTATGCGGGCTCCAGGACTCAGCACCAAGAACCAGACAACTCAGCGTGGATGATAACCCAGATGCTGGGGGGAAGAAGGGAGGGAGAGTAAAAAAAAAAAATCTGTTCTGCTTTAACTTACAGCTGCAGCCAATAAAAGCTTTCAAAGTCTTCTCTGAAAGTCAACATTACTAGGGGATTTGCAGTGTTCACCAGAGCGCACAGCAAATGCAGTTGGAGCATTATTACTGATGAAGAAACTTTCAATATTTTTTACCACCATAGATGATTGTTCACATTTCAACCACTTTTAAATATCAACCCAGGGCCCTAGTGAAGTCTTGTCAAGATCCATCCCAAACAGATTAGTGATGATTTTAGCATAAAGCAAGAAGGAAGTAAATCTCAATGTCTCTTACTCGTTCTCACAGGGCTAACACTGGGTATGTTAGGGAGCAAGCCAAATACAAACACAGGTAGGGAACATTTTCTTGGAGATCTGTACCTCAGAGCAGCATTATGCAAAAGTTTCAACTTCAATTAAATGAACAAAAATTGTAATGTTTCCATACCAAAGACTGGTCAGGGAGTCTTGGAAATTCTAAACCTTAAAAAGCTCAAAACCCACAAGGCAAATAATCTCTCTAAACTAAATTTTTTTTTTTTTTAACCGTGAGATTTTTAAAAAATAAGTTTTCCAGAGGGAAGAAGAAAAGGGCGGTTCAGTCGCCATACTTGAATGGCTGAAGCTGATAAACATTCATTCAGAGAATCAAATCAACTTGAACTATCTGGCAAAGAAGTAAATTTGATATGTTCCATTAATTTTTATACTAGGGACTTGTTCTCAGCAGATGTTCAGTTCGGATAATAACCATAAGAAATATCCCACGGATATACGGAACTTTTTCAAACTCATTTTAGGTTTAATTTTGAAACCTGGGAGCATGCTTATACACAGCATACAAAACACCCTTCACTTTATTACAACTTTAAATCTTTCTTCCAGGTCTGGCCTTGCAACCAACTTGTCTTGATAAAATAGGTCACTTGAAAAAGGAAAGCTCAATAAAATGAATTACAAAAACAAGAAGATTAAACTGATTGTGCTGTTTTTGTACAGTGCAGCTGAATTCTGCAAATATGCTGCTGGCTGTGGTTTGGCATTTAACAGCATGCGATCAGTGAGAAGGAGGAAATTTTATTCTCATTAACTGTTGCAGATTTACTGCAGTGAAAAAGGGCTATGTAACCTGAGAAGTGACAGAATGGAAAGATCAAAGCAGCAGTCTGGAAACTAAATAAACCTTCTGGCTACTTCCTGCAAGGAAAATTCACTCTGGCAATGTAAAACAGAGTCCAGTTAAAAACTACTCTCAGTTTTATGAGCTGTCACAGCAGCTTGAGTGGTTTGGACCAGTCAAGTTTAGAACATTATATTTCCTTGTTTTTGTCTCAGATACTTCTGTAAGCAGTTTTATAGTTTCTTTTTTTTAAGAGAAAAATAAAATTCTTTTCTTTTGGTTGAAATCGAGAAGGTCACAGCTAAACTCATTAAAAACAAGCAGGTCTTCATTTGCACATTCCAGTCCCGTTTACTACATTTTAATATTTTACTTTGAGATTTATAAGCAATGTACATTTGCTTTAATAACTCTTCCGCATTCTGTTCACTTATTGTTTAATATAAGTGCAAATCAGTTTACAGAGCCCAGATGGCTTATAACCAGGGAGCCAGTCTATTCCTAGTAGCACATCTGGAGGGACTAAGAGCAGCAGACAGAACGTGGGAATTAATTAACGTTACATTTCAGAAGAGAAAGACTCAGGTTTGGGGGATTTTTTTGATAAGACATTCCACAGGACTTGAGCTAACTGCTACAGCATTTCGGTATTCTTTTAAAATTCTCAATAGCCACCTAAGCCATGTCAGTTAAATGAGGCCAACTGCAGGTGGAATACAGTAATACAAAAAGCAACTAAAAAATATGTAAAATAAATGACTGCAAGTGAAAGGGGCTCAAATATCCTATATTCCAAAAGAGCTGAAGTGCATTAAAGCCTCAGTGCTAACCCTCTTCCCAGCATCTGCAACTTGCTGAAAAAACTGCACCTTTAAAATATTCCCCAGCAAGCAATTTCTTCTCTTTGCATACTAGTGTGATTGTTCAGAGCAATTAAACAGCCCTTACAGTAAATGAAACAAGTGCAACACGATCCATAGTGATTAGGGACCACACACCTTGGCGAGGTGGTGCGGTCTGGTCACTGGGGCACTGTTCGAGAAGGGAGGAGAGCACTGCTCTACGCCAGGGTCTGGCACCTGACTTTGGATGAGTAAATTCTCTTCTCTTTGCCTTTGGTTCCCTGCCCACCCTGACTATCAGCTCTCTAGGGCACAGACTGTGTGTTGCACCGTGGACATCCGTTGCATGTTGGGGAATACAAGGAGAGCTGCTTGGAAGTTTCTCCTGATACTTCATAATAATAATAATAATAAATAAGGATGCAAGCACATTAAAAAAGTTGCTGTACATTAAGAAAGTTGTCCTCATCTGGATATTCCCAAATTACAGGCAGTGCTGGGTCCTAATCCTTTAGTGGTGCAGTATGCACAGACCTCGGGAAAATCTCACTGACCAGTATCTGTCAGAGAAAAATCTTCATCTCCTGTAAATAATCAGACTCCCTGTCTTCAAAAATGCTACAATAACTGTCTGTATCATAACAGCATAGTTTGGTCAAATAACGTATCAGGGATATCTAAACTGGATTATAGTATCATCAGGCTGCAGTATTCAATTTCTATAAACATGACTTTGAGAAGACTGTGAAAAAATAAATAAATGCCTGGAGGCAAACGTTGGCTTCCCAAGGAAGCAAGAAATAACAGCTCTAGGTTAGTACTGGTGCAGAAACAAATTATTATAAACTAGACACGAAGAAATTCAAGCTTGCATCCAAAAACCCTTAGCGATGAAGCGGTCATGTTCTGGATGAACCACTCCCACATTTAAGTGCCGAAGGAAGACAACTGTACAGTCAGTTTTGGTTTAGGCCATGATCCAGGATCAGAAGAAATCAAGTGAAGTTTTTGAATAAGCTTGTCTCAGACTGAGATCAAAATCCTCCTAAAGGCAGAGGTTACTGCTTCCTTATTACTATCTTTTAGATGCAAGATCTTAATTCCAAGCACATCTACCACCTGAACAGGCACTGATGAACAAACAGAAACCCACCTGCCTGTTCCACATGAATAGTCAGTAACTGCTGCATTGTCCAAATGAGAAGTGTCCTTTACCTCTGCTGTGTCAAGCCATACAGAGCCATAACAGAAATGTAGCCAAGTCCGCCTGATCATATTCAGTTTAACTTTTAACACTAAACATGAAGGCAGCTAGGACAACAGAATACGATAAAAAAGATATGACACTGTTATCGTTAACAACATTTTTGTGGGATTAAAAGAAAAACAGCCACCCCCTCCCCCCTTATTTATCTCCACAAACTTCATTGGTTCTGGGCTTCTCTTTAAGGCCTTTTCAAATTCATTTCAGTGGGATTTACAATTTGCTAATACTGATGTGTGATAAACTAATAAAAACTGCCTACGAGGTTATAGGCCCGATTTACTAATAAAACCTAATTCAATTCTCTTGGGAAATGCAAATTAAATAGCATCCAAATGGTGGAAGCTGAGTACAACTCTGCTGAACGCACTGCGAAGGCAAAAAAGGGGTTTTTGTTTTGTTTTTAAAATAAAGCATGGAAAAGAAAAAGTCATGCACAGAACTGTAAGGAATATCACTCTGACAAAATGCTTGGAAATAGTATCATATTGTAATAATAGTTTACATTCTATTAACTTTTATTTCCATTATATTTTATATACTTATAGTATATATTTTATAATATTAT
>NW_010173561.1:6798-7525 GCF_000695765.1 Mesitornis unicolor | reverse complement strand
TTTCCAGCCACTCCTCTCCAAGCCTATAGCGGTGCACCGGGTTGTTGTTTCCAGAGTGCTGGATCGGTGTGAAAAGCTTCCAGTGTCACATTGTCCTCCAGCAGAGACAATTTGGCTGCTTATATGAGCCACTTGCTTGGAAAAAAGCCTTTCCTTCACCAGGATGTGCTATCGCAGGTGCTTTGCGAAGATGGGCTTGATCCCATGGATGGCTCAGACGCAGAATATATCCTTTGGAAAAGCGGTTTTGCTGTTGGTAGCACCTAAATAATCTATTGTGGTGGGCAGCACAAGTTTTTAGGAGGGCCATGAGGGTCCTGAAGCACTCCAGTCACATTTTCTCTAGGATAAGGAAAAGCTGAAGAAGCCAAGCCATCTTTATTGGCTGAAGGGGATCTCAGTATCATTGCCGTGAGCTCGAAAAAGGCCATTAAAGATGAGGTTTCTCCTAAGATCTTAGGTAGGTTGTCCTCCATTGGAAAAGCGAAGCTCTCCCATTGTATTTGTACTCTTCCCAGTGTTAATTCTCATCTTCTGCGATAAGGCAAAACCAAAAATTACAAAATTGGTTCTTCGCTGCTGTTAAAATACTCGACATATTTAAAGCGCTTTTAATTCCCATGCTGAAAGGTATTGTGAAAGCAGCGTTCCTATTTATTATTAGAATGAGGCTAACAAGCAATCTTGCCTGTGGAGACATCTGGCAACAAACCCATCCGAGCCGAGC
>NW_010173561.1:6432-6773 GCF_000695765.1 Mesitornis unicolor | reverse complement strand
AGGGACAGGGTGTTCCCAACGCTCCTGTCGCTGGAATTAAAACGGCGAGATTGAGTTTATCTCTATGATGTGCACCTCTCACTTTCAGACCCTTTCTGGACGTTACTATACGTATAGCTGAAATAATTTCATATAACACTGGTTTCAACTTATGAAGCTAAAAATGAACTGCCTATAGACAGCCCAGAAGAGTTCTGGGAAAGCAATGCCAGCAGCCAGAATATCTCTTTATTTTTGGAGTGAATAATCTGCATCAGTTTCTACTACTTGCTTACTCTGGGAGTTATCCTGTTCTCTCTTGGCATAAGCTATTTCGGGTGAGCGAGGCGCACAGGAGTGAA
>NW_010173561.1:0-6392 GCF_000695765.1 Mesitornis unicolor | reverse complement strand
CCTTTCTTATTTTAAAGGCAGGAATAAGTAATATTTTAAATAATATAAACACATAAAGGAATAGAAATAAAATAGATATAAATCAATACATAAATCTTAACTAATTAATAATTTAATTAATTATAAGATAAAAACTAATATAAATAATACTTTAGAAGAGGATAAATATCAATAAATCTATTCAAACATTAAATATTCATATAAATAAATAAAATATTCTATAACTATTTTTTATAGAATAAAAAGGTGGCAGCTGAGGAGAGGATCAAAGATTTGCAGACTTGATGATCTGATGCAGAAAATGGTGGGTGCACCTCACCCTTTTGGTTTGTTTAAGAAGTGTTTTAGGTTTGTTAGAAAATGTTTTAATTCACCCATCAAGTTAAAGGCAGAACTATATGATTAGAAAATGTAAAATATGGTACCTATATTAAGATGGAGGGAGGAAGCAATCTGGAAAGTTACAGACCCATCAGGCAGATCGCAATGGCCTCTAAGGCTATCAGAACAATTTTGGAAGGAAACAATAATTAAAGGCAAGGAAGTACTGGAGAAATGGGCTGAATTACAAGTGTTTACCAAAGGTTAATCATGGCTGCCTAACGTCGTGTTTGTCTGTGATAAGAGGACTGCTCCAGATGAAGGAGATGTGGTAGATCTCATCTGTCTAGACTCCAGTGAGACAGAACAGGGGTAAGGTCACGGGGGGAAATTTATAGCAGAAGAAGCTGGGGATTACCACAGGAGTGAAGAATGGAAGAGGAGCAGGCTAAAGGGGAGGTGGCGTTCAACAGGGGCAGGGGGAAGTTACCAGTGCAATTCTTGGAAGTAAAACTTGGTGCCTATCTTAATAGGTTCATGAATGACGTGTATAAAAGTATCCCAGTAAAATCTGGTGAGAGCACAAAGCTGGGAAAAACTGTCAGGAAATCACATGGGAATGAGGTGGTCTGTTAGGTTGGGCCCTGTGGTGAAACCATCATTTAAGATGTTAAAATAACCTTTTCTTATTATGCCTGAGAAGATGAGGCCAGGAGGGGATACAGTTGTTCTGCCACACAGAGCCAGGGTGTTAAAACCTATTTAAGTTGAAGATGAGCTTTGGCACAGTAACAGAGGGACATGAGCTGGCCAGGAATATTGTTATATTGCACTGAAAATATATGTTTAACCCAGGAATTAGAGAAGTTTTAAAGTCACTAATAGTTTTTGTATAGTAACTATGCAGTAGGAGTTAATAATCTCTCTCTAATTTGGCATTTGATCATTTTATGGAAGGATTTTCTCTGTTCCTGTTCAGTTTTCCATACTGTCTGTCCTTGCCTCTCCTCCTGGGGACACTGAAATTCCCAGGAACTTCAGGTCACGGTGGGACTGGAAACGTTCCTGCATCTGCCGGGGTGTGTTGGTTCCCTCTGACACCGCAGATAGGAGTCATATGTGCCTGCGAGGAACAACGATGCGGTAAACACAGCGCTGGGACACGGGGAATGTGGGTTTCATTCCCATCCTACCCCAACTTATTTCCATGCTTTCAGATTCCCCACTGAGGATGTAAGCAACTGGATGAGAATTTTAGTGACCTGAAGGCTCGCTTCTGAGCGGTTAAACCTTGCTTTCTCACTTGATCTGGAGTACCCCAGATTGCTCTAAATATGCTCCCGTCAGAACACCTTGGGGCTCATTTTCCATCTCTGCCCAGCCACACATTCAGTATTTGTCAGCACTCTTCCCCAGCGCTCCCAGGGGAGTTTCAGCTCACATGCTGCTGGGAATGTTTCTCATTTCCAAGCTGGAGGGGGGAAGAGAAGAGCTCCCAGCGTTGGACACCACGGTGGGGTGGGCACTCCCTGCTTTGAACCACTGAGACGTCTTCCTCACAAGAAGCTGCAAGAATGATGCTCAGCCTGATCTGGGAAAGCTCCAGCATCCTGGGGCTCTGCCCAGCCATGAAGGCTCTCACCTGGGATAGGGTCTCTTTTCAGCAAAGGTTAAACGCACTTTCCAGGGAAGATTTACACATGTCTCATTTCATCCTTGTGCAGAACAAAACCAGTTGCTGAAACCTCACTTTTTGGCTTTTTTGGATTTCCACCAACTTCACCTGAGGTCCCCAGGGAGGTCCTCCTCCCTACTGAGAATTAATAGCAGGTGTGAGGGCTGCCCTCCGGGCCAGCGGGTGTAGCAGGGGAAGCAGCGTGCTCTGGTCTCCACCCGAGGGGTCAGGGAGGCTGAAGGAAGCAGCTGTTGTAGCTGTGGCTTTTCATTTTGCTCCCCATGCTGGAAACAGAGAGTCTGTAATTTCCTCCGAGTCCAGCCAAGCGCCGCGACAAACCCCGCAACGCGCAGCAAGCCTGTGGTGTGTTTGTGCAGCTGTCAGCTTTAAGCCAGGGCAAATAACAGGGAGGCAGCTGCAGCCTCTTGGTCCTGTGGCTACCCAAACCCTAGCATCCTTTCCTTTTCCAAAGTGGAAAAGGCTCTGCTGGTTGCTCTGACTGCACAACCTGTCTGGTTTGCCTTGGTGTTTTGGGAGTCCTGCCATGCTGCAGCACATATGGGCCCTGCAAGGCTCCACGGGCAGTGCAGCTCCTTATCTCTCCGTCCTTGGAGTGGATATGGCCTCAAGTAGTTCCAGGGGAGGTTTAGATTGGATATTAGGAAAAGTTTCTTTACTGAAAGAGTGGTCAAGCAGTGGAAGGGGCTGCCCAGGGAGGTGGTGAAGTCCCCATCCCTGGAGGTGTTCAAGAATTGTGTGGATGTGGCACTTCAGGACGTGGTTTAGTGGGCATGGGGGTGTTGGGTTGACAGTTGGACTCAGTGATCCTAGAGGTCTCTTCCAGCCTTAATCACTTTGTAATTCTGTGATATTGAGTGGGTGCCCATGGTTGCCTCTTCCATTTGTCCTTTGATCCTTGTCATCGTGATGGTCATGGTTATCGTTGCGGCTGCTCACACAGTAGCTTGCTGCCCCACTGCCAAGGTTTCCAGTCACTTTCAGGTCAGCTCAGCTATTTGGGATTACGTGCTGAGGTCTGGTTTTCTTTACGAAACATTGCACAGTTTAGATTTGCAAATGGTGATGTGAACAGTGGCTGGGAAAGGCTCCCAGCAGCCTTGATGTATGTTAACCTCCTCTGTAGCTGGAGATCAGTGAGACCAGAATGGGATTTGTCTCGGGTGCTCTGCCAAAGTGCAATATAAAATGTTTACATGGACACGCTGGTGCTAAGCTGGGAAGAAATATCAGGCTTTCTGGTACCAGTTATGCTTCTCTAACCATCAGGCTATTCTGCAAGCCCTAAATGCAAGGGGGATTTCAAGAGGGGCCCTGGAAATAAATTGAGGGAATATCTTCTAGATCTTGATTATTAACTGACTGCACTTCCTAAATACTTAAGCCTAATGGCCAATTAAAGTCACTTCTTATTCCTGCTTGAGTGCCTATAAGCTTGCCAAAGATGTGTTTCAGGACCCCCAGAGAAGACAGCTAAAACTGAGCAAAGCAAACGCTTTTTTGTGTATGCACTAAACACTGCAGCAAGGGTAGAACATCAGCGAAGCTCATGTGTGCATTTCAGAAAGCAAATTCAGAGAGAAACGTGCAACACAATACTGTCCTGCTGGAGCCAGGAAGATTCAGGCATTCCCTGAGTCAGGATTAAGGAAGGCTACCCAAAACCTCCCAGCGAACTCTGCAAAACATCCTTCTTTATGGATTTTGTGTCATGGGTTCTCTTCTTTCTTTTCCCCCCCTCCTTTCTTGTTTTCTTTCCTCGTGGATTTATGTTTCTCAAGATAAATCAGCAGCAAGTGCGGCCTTGGTTTCATCCATCCAGTTCGTGCCATTCATGACGACTCCTGGTAAAATCACAATGATGTGGCTGTATCCAGAGCAGTGGCCACTGCCGGCCACTTTAACCACTTGTTTGCTGGTGATGACCAACATTTTCAGAGGGGAATGAGGATTCTGTGTGCCCAGGCACCAGGAGAAGGCCTTTGTAGAGTTCCTTTGCCAGGGGCATCAGCTAAGGCACCAGAGGTTAGAAAATCATTCTGAGAGGCTTTGCTCAGGAGGACTTGCAATAAATCATTAATCTGCTTTTCACAGCTGAGCCCACAACGTAGATGCTTTTACCAGTTATCTACAGGAGAAAAGGAGAAATGGAAAGAAAATATCTTTCCCTGGTTCATGAAGAACCCCATGAATTTGCTTCAGAGATTACTTGGCTTTGTCTAAGAGTCTGATTTGTCAGGACTGTGACAGCAGAACATCCCATCAGTCTTTTTCTTCAGCTGAATGTATAGAAACGTGTGCCATGGGAGGGAGGGAGCGTTGCCCAGAGGCCCACGCACAGCAGTGGATATCAGTCTTAGTGCCGCAATTGCTCTGCTGAAACACCTTATGAAACCCCACTTAATCTCTCTGCTTCTGCAACAAGAGTGTTCAATTACAACTGAAGGGTCCTACATTGTGTCGATGGTTGGGAAGCCTCCGAAATGATGCTTTGCAAAGAGCTCAGAGGGCCTGAACGCTGGAGGCGTTGAGAGCGTTGGCCATGTGGTATGGATTAAGAAAGGCAGAGAAAGAGATTCCTGTGTTTAATGTTCATTTGTATGAGCTGAGATGAAGACAGGCCAAGCTGACTGGAGCTGCTCCGTGCCTCACCAACGCGCTGTGGCCTGTGAGGAAACGCTGGGAGCCTTGGGCTGCGTTGTACCACGGAGGAGACAGCCTGGCTGTGCTCAGATGCGCTAAGGGATGCTCTGAGGGAGAGCGTATATCAAATACTGTCATTAGTAAAATGACAGAAATTGCTGTTATGGCTTGAGGCGGCAGCAGGGAACATTTAGTATAAATATTAGGAAAAAAGAAATCATAATTCCAAGAAGAGTTACAGCAATTGGAACAAGCTACCAGGGGACACTGTGGAATCTCTTCTAAGCTTCCAGCCGTTGCTCTGGGAAAATTAAATAAATCCCAGTTCATGGCAGTAGTTGGGGTGGTCTGCATGACCCTTGGCACTCCCTGCAGCCTCCACCAATTCTCTGAATGGGAGGGATGGCTCGTTCATAGAGCCCTCAGCTTGGATAATGCACTGACTGCTCTTTCAATTATACACAGCTCTCCAGGGCAGGGTCCGTGTTTCTCTCTGCCTTTGGAAAGCACCCAGAACATATTAGGCAGCACCACAATATAAATAATAACCCACTGTCCCCATCTCAGCAGCAGAACAGCTGCTTTCTTCAGATTCCCTCCTGCGCTGTGAGCTACAAGGCCAGACAGTAGCCTGCTCCAGCTGAGCAGCCATTCAAGAGCCGGCCGAAGGGCAAAATCCCATGGCTACGGCACAAGGCACAGAGGGTCGGTGTCACTACATCTCTGGCAAGTCTCCATCCTCTTCCCTTTCCATCTTCTCAAGCAGGTAGCGGATCCAAGGAGAGGACAGTGGATGGTTAATGCTTGACCCTGGCAGACGGTGCTCTGGAGAGGAAAGGATGGTCGCAGGTTATGACGGGCACAAACTAGGTAGCGATGCCAGAGCTGGATGGACCACAGTGGGCGGTGGAACATGTGCAGTGGCTGCTGTAGGTGGCAGCACTGGTTACTGGAGCAGACAGGCCTAGGAGATGCCACGTTACGGTTTTTGGCAAAATCCTAATTATTGCTGCAGAGCTGTTGTAGGTATTGCTGTCACTGTAGTGCTGCCACCTGCTCTAGAAGAGCTGTCCTCCTCAGCAGGCCGAATTGCACTGAATAAATTTGAGCTCCCCTTGCTAACACACCTCCCTTCCCGCCAGACTGCGGGGTTTTGGAAAGAGGCAGGGTAGCGTCTGAAGCCGGCGTTTCCCTCATTCACACTGAGTGGGAGCAGAGCAGCAGCTGAGAACCTGGGAGGATGCCAAGGAAGAGCATCCCCGTGGCTCCTCACTCTCTGCTGCAGTTGTTACAGATGGGAAGGTGGCTCTTGAAGCACAGCAAAGTCCCCTTTGGCCCCCTCAGTGTGGGTTGATGTTGCTTGTTCTCCCTCTTTTCCTGCTGCAAGCTGTCTTCCAGCACACTGCTACCCTCTTCGTGCTATGAAAGAAAGCAAGACTGGGAGCTGGTTTTGGCAGGGGGGAAAGAAAGACTGAGAACACACAGACACCCCTAGTGACTGCCAACTGTAGGGTATAGGTCCTAGGAATACCAATATGCAATGTGTCTTGCTTATTTTTCACTCGTTTGCTCCAACATTTGAGCAGGCAAAATAATTTCAGTTGTGATCCGCGCAGAAATCCCTCTTCGGTGACTGAGTGGCTTTGCCAGGTGTTTGCTGTGGCACATCTGTCCAGCCTTACTCCAGCATGTGTTCCCAAACTGGAAACAGAGCAGGGAACTCTGCTTTTTTTTT
>NW_010173560.1:0-9965 GCF_000695765.1 Mesitornis unicolor | reverse complement strand
GCCAGCCTCTCCTTCCATGATCTATAAACTTAATTGCATAAACTCATCTTTGAAGGTAGATAAATTATGCAGCTAATGTTTTCAACCAGAAATCGGGGTGGAATTTATTGGAGAGACATTGGAATATACAGTTTGTAACACTAATTTAGAATATCTAAGTAAAGTTTAATGTTCACTCTCCTTAGGATAGTCGCCGCCCTCTTGGAGCTGAAGAAATGAGTCAGATCTGGGAGGACACTAAAAACATGGGGGTTCTGATTGGGAGAGGAGGGCCCTATGGTCAGGTACTGAACCTCTGGTTATGCGTACAGCGTATTTTCTGTCCTCTGGAACTACATCCTGTTTCCCTCAAGCCAAATTTAACTAGTTCATAAACTTCTAGTAGATAAACTAGAAAACATTCACTCTTAGGAACTAGCTCTGTTTAATTTTCTATAATTGACAAATTGGGCAGGAGCTATTTATTTCAAGTATGCTGAACTGGCTCTAAGCTTGCAGTTTTCCTTTAGAGGGACAACCTCCCCTACAAAAGCAATGTACTATAATGTGTGTAAATTACAATAAACGAGCAGTATTCAGGTCCACTAAGTCTTTGCTACCATTCAGGTTAGCTGCTGACCTGTTGGCACCATACAAGTGTGGTTTTGCTAATTCTTTCATTCTGGAGAGCTGGTAGCCTTCAACCTGGATGGTAACAAAAAAAAATTAAAAAAATAGCAAGTTCAGCAATGCAGCGCAAAAACAAGAACTGCATGGGAATGGGTATTAGCCCACATCATCTGAAGATGCACTGCACTGTACCCAGGGCTCTGTGCCACCAGCTTCTTACACCATGCGAGTTAATAGCAGAGAATTGCCTCAGGGCTAGTCAGGTCAGTGAAGCCCTTTGATATAGAGGAAGCAGCTTCTGTATGCAATAGATGAAGACTGGCTAAAATAAGTAGGACACTGCGTCTGTCACCTCATCACTTCCAGAAGTCACAGACCAGTACACCGGTAATGGGCTGCAGTTTCGTGTGGTAAAATCTGAGTGTCTCATGAGAGTGATCTTTATCTGTGAGCTTCTCTGACAGTTGAGTGCTGGGGACAGGAAAGACCATTATTCCACTCTTGCTGCACAAAGTCCTGGGATACAAGGACAGAAAAATGTAAACTGAAAGTTTAAGATTCTTATGGAAGTTAAATACTCTTGGAAACGTTATAATATAGATCAAACATTTGGAGTTAAGAAGCTAAGTTGTTGACAAGTTAAACTGCATATATCCCTTCCTGATCAACATGCATTCAAGCTACAGTACCCTAATTGAAAGTCGGTATGCAGTGATTCATTTGTAATACGTTCTCTTAGAAGCCTTTAAAAAGCCTAAAATACAACAGCAAATCAGCTGACGTGGTGCAAGAGACTGGTACTTTCAGTAAGTACTTTTCCCTATGGCAAAGCTGCTGTAAAGGAAAATACACCTATGTTCCTTCTCAGTACAAACCTAAGGTTTTATACTAACCCTGTCTGGAGTAACAGAGCCGCAAACATGATCTGTCTAGTCAGGTCTCCTTTGGAGGCAGGTGCTTTGTCACAGGAGTGGAGTAGGGAGTTGGATGCAGTCAAGTCAAAAATTCCTCACTTCAGAATGTGTTTATCAGAAGCCTCAGTCCCTTCTCTACTGTTCTTCCATATGTTATTTTTCATACTTTAGGTTAGATTTTTTGGGGGGCAGAATGTGAGTGCTGACTTAGATGTGTTGCTAAATTCTTGCAGTGCAATTTTAACTATGTCTTTTTTTTTTCTTTTTTTCCCCCAGACATTTAGAATTAAACCTCCTATGTGCATTACTAAAAAGGATGTTGACTTTGGTGTGGAAGTACTTCATACTGCTTTACAGAGACACATGGAAAGAACAGCTGCGAAATAGACTTGTTTCCTCACATGAAACAACAGAACC
This sequence comes from Mesitornis unicolor, assembly GCF_000695765.1. Classification (NCBI taxonomy): domain Eukaryota; kingdom Metazoa; phylum Chordata; class Aves; order Mesitornithiformes; family Mesitornithidae; genus Mesitornis; species Mesitornis unicolor. The sequence continues at coordinate 8,025 of NW_010173560.1, read as the reverse complement.
TCTTGATACTTGCCACCCAATCTACGTTGGTTAAGAAAATCATAATCTGAAGATGAGTACACTATTATAAGTGTAGTCTGAGAGATCTGGTGTTTAATGAAGGACATGTTCTAATCTGCTTTGTAAACATACAGTTCAGCTCTACAGTATTAAAATGCCATGTATTAGCTGTACACCTATGCTAGCCTTATAATAAAAAACCCTGACTAGATTAACTGGGTATCAGATGAAGAGGCAGACACACACTCATCTTTCATCTATGAAAGTCATAACAAATTTGGTAATTTTTAGAAAGAGTGACAGGAAAATAATAGTTGTTTTGGGGAAGTGCATGCTATTTGGACTTTGTGGCATCCATAGTGCCCCCTGGCATGGTATCAGCACTCCCTTGGAGTGCCTCCAGCTCCCCCAGCCATCTTCCTCTGTACCACGATGTTTGCTGCTGGTTCCTAAATACATTGTGTTTTCACAGAAGCACCACGAGCTCTGGAACGGCTGAGTGGTGTGGGTCTGCTGCAGGGTTGTCCCCAACTGCCTGCCAGTGGTCACTGTTGCTGCTCCCCTACCTGCTACCAAAACTTTGTCCTTTATAAAAAATAAGTACAAGCATTTGTAAAGTACCTAAAGTATTTGGTTTTATTTAAGTAAGAAAAAAACAATAAGTAAAAATCTAACATAGAAGGGTTCAGTATGTGACATTTCATTTACTTAAGCACAGTCAGTCTCTGGCTGAGAATCACTTTGAGCAGAAGATAACTGGAGGTTAAGTTTGTTTACCCTTCCTCCAAGAATACTGTAATTAGGGCATGATAAAAAAAACCCAAATATTTGCACAGAGTTGAATCAAAAGTTTCTAATTATAGTAATTATTTTTATCATGGGGGTCCAATCCAGTTACCATCTTTACCAAAATACGGTTTTCTTTTCCTCCTGCTGCTTTTGGGATTGCACAGCACATCCTGGTAGGCATTTAGCAAAGATGGCATCTTATTTCACCAGCCAGAGTTTACATGTTTCTTTCTTACATAATCACTTTAATGTTTCAGTTCATTGCTGCTTTAAGTTTCCAGAGGAAAAAAATGGTTTGGTGGACAGTCAACAAGAACTCTACATTTATCATTTTACTTTGATCCAATAAAGGTATCATGTCAACCTGCGGGGAGAATGTTCTGCCATTCTGTGTGAGGAACTGGTAATTTAGAGGAACTGAGTTAGTGCAAGATCTGTGCTTTTGGAAAATTTTACTCTAGGGGTTTCCTAACTATAATACAGCCCTTTTTGAGTACAACCTTCTGTAACTCAGTGAGGGTGACAGAGCACTGGAACAGGCTGCCCAGAGAGGTTGTGGAGTCTCCTTCTCTGGAGACATTCAAAACCCGCCTGGACGCCTTCCTGTGCAACCTCATCTAGGTGTTCCTGCTCCGGCAGGGGGATTGGACTAGATGATCTTTTGAGGTCCCTTCCAATCCCTAACGTTCTGTGTAACTGCATTTACAATTATGTGTAAAATCCACCTGTGTTTGAAATCCCACTTTTTTTTTTTTTAATAGCAGTGCAATACCAATTCCCATGATGTTTCTGGCAGAAATCAGAACGAATAAATTTATTTGAGTCACTCCTTTACTTCTCCTGTCACTTACTCCAGCAAGGTTCTTCCACTAGACTTTTTTTCCCCAACACTGGTTTTGTATATCTACCTGCATGCCCTACAGGCATTGACACAACTGATTAGCCAGCTTTGTCATCTTACTTGTTACCTTCTGTCCACTGTTTAATGTAATTAAGTAATTTGACAAGGCCCTTGGGGATGGCAGAAGAAAAGCCTGTGCTTTTCCATGTCTTGGTGATGTTTCATCCTTGATAGATGATCAAAGCAGCACAGATCCATCTATTGGCTACACTCACCCCAAGATAAGCCCTCTCAAAAGAAAAGCAGCAACACACATGTTAAAATAATTAATAATTTCCTCCATGCAAATTCCTACAGTAGTGCAAGTGAGTAGCTTTAAATTACTATTTCCCCATATCCACTGTGAAAGCTGGTAGATCAAATCCAGTCATTCAAGAAAGGCCAATAACCAAAAGAAAGCACAGGTTCCTTCCCAAGATAATACTCCTTTTGTTGCATCTTCCTTTTTTTCCCAAAATTAGGACTTGTCTCCTGTTTAACTCCAAACACAGGCAACGTGCATCTTTCAGTTTTGAGCGAGTTCTCATGTACGATTCTGAAGCTTCTCACTGTAACAAAGTTCTATCTGTTTTTACGTTTCTCTTTTTTGGTTTTGGTGTTTACAGCCTCATTTACAGCTGGTGCTTGTGTTGCTTTTGCATGTCCTGTGGCTTTTAGGTGTTCAAACAGTTTATTTCGGGATGGAAATGCACAGTTGCAGGTTACACAGTGGATGGGAACGTCATTCTATAATGAGAGGAAAAGAAAAAAATCATGTTTATGAATATATAATAAATACAATACACCAATAGGCTGTATTCAGTTTCTCTTAGACAATGAAATATAAATAAGCTGTTTGTTTCTATCAGAAACTCCATCACAAACAATTAAATATATACATTTAAAAAAAAAAAATCACAAATAGAGTACTAAGTAGAACCAAGAAGAACAGAAGCCTTGCAAATCTAATTCAAGATAAATTTACTTTTGATTTCACCTGACTAAAAAAAGACTGCACACTTACTACTTTGGTCTCTGAGAATTAGTGAATTTAGTACGTCTTAGCTGTAGTTATTACAAGATTTTGCCCTTTCTGGGAAGCATTAGTATTAGGAAAGATGCAAATGGTTCTGCCTGTCACCTCCCTGATGACAGCAGCTCTATCTTCATTTATTTAGTTTGAACTGTCTCAGATACAGAGTTTTAGCAACTTCCTCAGAACTGGAATTTAGTCCCACTCTTCTCTGCGAGGACAAGGGCTGATGTTTCAGTCTCCCAGCCTCTAATAAAATCACAGGGATAGAAATACCTGCTCTATTAGAAAAATAGCAGAAAAACGAAACAATTTGTGCACTGGAGGTTATCAAACTACCAACCTCATTTGTAATAACGTGACCACCATCTTTTAGATAAGTAATTTGACATACCGCTGTTGGGTACTCTGAAGATGCCTTAGCAGACTTTTTTGCATCCTTGGCTTTTTTCCCTTTAGGCTTAGTACTGCTGAGAGACAAAAAGAAACAAAGACCAGTGCACAGAACATTCAACATTTAAGAGCTTCTGATGGTTTTCAATCATCAATGTGTCTGCTGCTTCCCCTCATTCTTCGTTCATACAATACAATGCAAGTGCTTCCAGCTAAAAAAGTAAAGCAATTATACGATCAATTGTTGATCTCAAGATTCAACTAGATGATGAATCTGCTACTGGTAACTTATGTGGCAGGGATCTGCAGTCTAATGCCATTTCCAAAGCAGATCCTAACACTCCGTGTTTAGTATCACCTTTATTCAACAATGATTTAGTGGAGTAGCCCCCAGTTCACAATGGTGAGTAAATCTAGACTTGTTTGACAGTATTAAACTTGACACAGAATGGCACAGTGACTGCCACACTGCAAGTCAGCGCACCTTTTCACTTCAGTTTTTGCTTCATGCATTTGCCCAACGTCTTCTGTAGCGCTTGGGTCCTCTGACACAACACTTCTTTGGCTATCATTTACCAACTCCTCTGCTGAGCCACTGCCTTTGTCCATGCAGGGCACCTCCTTTTCTTCAACTGTTTCTTCATCAGCACTTTTGTCAAAAGAGTCCTCATAAGTCTGTCCAAACAGAAGAAATGCAAGTTAACTACTTTAAGTTCATTAGTGATTATGTTTATAGTATTATACCTCATTTACCTCAAACTGAGCTGACTGATGATAGATAGACACACTGTATTTCCTCTAACACCAGCAACACTGGCAGCCTTTTCCATGTACCAGAAGACAGAGTAGACTCAGTACATGCAGTCTGATAAAAATTCAATCCCTGAGCATGTCTGAAGCTGAACAGGTCAGTTCTCAAAAGCAGGATGATGAATTTGACCTGACATTACATTAATGCAACTCTATCACCTCTAGTATCTTTCACTGAGTTTCAGCTACCTGAAAAACTTAATCTATCTACATTCAGGAAAACAAAACAAAAACCACAGCAATTCCCTGCACTCAGTATTGCTTGGTAGAGGATGGAGGTTATTTTTGCAGAAGAACCTCTCAGCACAAGACCCCAACTTGTGCTATGAAAGAGCGGCACCTGCTGTCTGGGCTGCCGGAGATCTCATGACCAAACTGATGGAAGGGAGACACAGTGACTATATGCAATCTGTACAGTGAGAACAAAACCTGATTTCAAACTGAGGAGGCAGGAATTGAACAGGAGCCTGATGGCCTACAAGGAAACAAAGTCAAGCCAATACTAATTTGGACTACACAGGACCAGCCAAAGAGAAGCAAGAAAAAGGCAGTTGCTTTAAAGTCTCAGGGAAGTTTCCTGAAGATGAGAGAGAATGATGCTGTGGGAGAGGACAGTAAAGGTGAATATGTAATAGGAGACCAGAGGAGGTAGGTAGGGGGAAGACACAAGACCATCCTGGGAAAGGACAGAGGAGGCAGGACCAGTACAGGTAGCTCAGTGGGACAAGGATAGGATTGAGGCAGCAAGTAGAAAAAAGGTAAGACCTGGAAAGGACCAAGCTTGAGGAAGGCAGACTGAAGGGTTTGCTCACTATGACGCTCCTGCCACAGAAGCCTGAAACAGATTGCAGTTCTTGAGCTCCACCCTGCTGCTGTCAGCACACATCTGTCATATCGTGCACAGACTCAGATTGTGGAGTACAACAAATTGGTATAACTTGTGTTTACACTTCAAGTGAAAGGTGGAATGGATGTGTTGCTTCCAACAACTACACTGTCAGAAGGATGCCAACAATGTGCCATTTCTTTTTTTAACTAAGTTACAGATTTACAAATTGTACTCTAGCAACCAAAGCACAAAATAACCAAACAATTGAGCTACTAATGCACTAAGGCCATTGCTGATCAATTCCTTGGATTCTCCCTAGCTGCCTTGTTTCAGACTGTAGCCTTTCTAAAGCCAGCACCACATTTATTAGGACTACAGAACAAAGTCAGGTCTATGACATTATTATAACAAAATATGATAATAATAAATGTAATAAAAGTCATTTTGCAGTCAAAGAAGAATTGAAAGTATCTGAAAACAGTCTTCAAGTTCTGTAGAATTTTTCAGGACAAAAATTTTAAGTTAGGAGATAACATAACTAGGTTGTAAAATTCCTTGAATTTCATTGTATCAATACATACCATCAGTGTTTTCTGTTTCTTCTTCTGCTTCTTTGAGAGTCTGTAAAGACAAGAATTTAAAATGACCTCTTTTCTAGGAAAAAAAAAAGGTACCATTTCTAAAAAGGTATCCAGTTACATTTTTGCTTATCATCTTAACACAGCATTGAGGAGATATTAGCCACAAACTGAAACTGACTCATGCCTGAAACGAGAACAACAGTTCCGCTAACTACTCACTGCATTTAGTAAAATGATCATTCTGCTCGGATTGAACTTGAGGATACTGGTGAGATAGTTGGTGTTATGCTTTGGCCATTCAAAAAAATCAAGTTGTGCAACTTACTTCATCAGTTCTGTTTTTAAGTACACTCATTTACCATATATGTCAGCATCCAGCTGACAAAAAAACTCCAAGTACCAAATCAATAAATACTGGCCTTGAGCCATTAAAAAAAAAGGCAATCACGACTTCTCCTTAACATTTAACTTTTACGGAGCAGAGAAAATGAGACTATTGTCCTACAGCATTTGAATCCAGTCATACTAAATGCATGCATTTTACTGTACCTGATGCTAAGAAACATTTAAAATTGCACAATACTGTGAGTTTCAACACATCTATAAATCATAAGAAGCTCACTCTGAGGACCTCAAAGACTTATTAAATCATTAAGAACAATTTAAAATACTTCTGTTTGGGCACATTTTCTGTTTCTTCCTCCTCTTTGGTATGTATTCCATTTGCACTGTCCAAAGATACAGGAAATTTCTCTTCTTCTTCTTCCAGTTGCTGTCGTAATAGTGCTACCATCTCTCGATGCTTCTTTGATTTCTCGTGATTCTTCATGCTGTAAAGACCAGCAGATTGTTACCGCAGGTAGCTCTAAGAAACCACTTCTATATTTACATACAAATTAACGAAGAGGCCCATTATCCATCACTACTAAATACGGAAAATTCTGCCCTGGCATCATCTCTACTGGAAAGATGACACTAACATGAAGTTAAGAAGTCTTAAAAACGCATTTTTAAAAACTTAAAACTCAACACCCCCACCTCTGAATCCCCAGCTACAAGCACTTACGCCTTCTCAGTTTTTAACAATTTGTCACAAGCAGGGCAGTAGAGACCATCAACAAATTCAGCTTCTTCAGTCTCATCATTCACTTTGCCTGAAGAGATTAATGGAGATCAGAGAGACAAAGTCAGGTGAGAGATTTTTGAGTAAGCTGCTCTTAAAGCCGCAGCAAATAGTTACAACACTGACATTCAACTTCTTTAGTATTATGCAGACAGATCATGATCATCTCACCAAATCACACAGTAGCATAATTTAACAGCTGTAGCTTGATGTCTTCTCACATTCAATGAAAGACACCTGACAGCGCCACATTCTGGCCTGGCACACCTCAGCTAGAGGCTGTGAATCTGGGGCCTTAAGTGCAGTGAGCCAATACTCAGGCTGACAACTTGCCATAGATCAAACCCCGACACCCCATACCATCAATGCCTGTTGCCTCCTGTTCTTCAAATTCATCTTCACCATATGATCCATCTCCAAATTCCTTTTCATATTGTGCCTCCATCTCTTGCAACTCTCTCTCCAGATCTGACATAGTTATCCAGCTCTGCTCTTTATACTGGTCAGCAAGCCTTTAAGTAGAATAATACAGTAACTTCTACACTGTGTTTACAAGATGAGAATTACAGAAAGTATTATTTAAAAGATAACGCGTTCTTCTCTGGTATCTTGGGAGGAAGGTGCTGAATAATGATAACTATTAAATTTTACCTCCCCAGGCAATTAAAAGCACACTGAATTCTGTGCTACTACAGCCAGTTACCTGCACCATGCAGATCACTACTCCCTGGTTACCTCTACATGTCACTACATTCCAGACAGACTCAAAATTTAAAAAACTCATAACTGACACCAAAACTAATACATGAAATTTTCAAGGATGTTTAAAAGAGCAAGTGAAGCTAATATTAGAATATAACTTGACATTGTATCCTTACAGAGAGTTTCTCCAAGTTTAAACCAAAATATTTGTTCCAAGTTTTACATACTTGGCTTGTTTGAGCTTCTGCTGCCTCCGGAATTCCTCTGCTTTCCTAGTTTTTTCTGCATTTTGTTCTTCTACAAGTTTTCTATGAGCTTGCACTCTTTTATCCCTTTTACGAATAAAGGCTACTAGCTGACGGACTAGTTCATTCCTCTCTTTCCTTGCTTTATCCCTTGTTTTCTTGTTCTCTTTTTCCATAGCTCGTTTCTGCCAGCGGTTTGAGGCTTGTCGTGTGTCATATTCTTCTTTCCAAGCAAAGTTTTTCTGAGTGCAGAAACTCTGCCAATATGCATAGAAAGGGTGGACTACCTGTAAGAAAAACAAATTTAAACACGTTGCTTGCTTAGAAGTGGGATGAAAACTACACCAAATAATTCAGGACTTTATAGCAGTTTTGTGTCTTCAACGCAGCCCAGTTTTCCCCAGATTATGAAGAAATCACATGAAGGCTTAAAGAAACCTCTAATATCATCCTTAAATCAGAAAGTATGTAAAATCAACAACCTTGACTAAAACATGCCAAATAGCAGCTTTTAAAAATTATCCCCTAGCAGGGTTGGATTGCGCTGATGCTAGTGCCCAGATACTTAGCTTTGCTGTACTTTTCCTGTCAAACTGAAAGGCACTATCAAAATTACAGAATCACAGAATATTAGGAGTTG
>NW_010173559.1:0-380 GCF_000695765.1 Mesitornis unicolor | reverse complement strand
CAGTCCACACTTCCTCAGTTTAGCTGTGAGGATGCTGTGGGAGACTGTGTCAAAGGCTTTACTGAAGTCAAGGTAGAGCACATCCACCGCTCTGCCATCATCCATCCACCTCCTTACATCCTCGTAAAAGGCTATGAGGTTGGGGTTTTGTGTTTTTTTTTAATTTTGGGAGGTTTTTAAGCCGCTTTCCCCACGAAGCGCAGCTCGGCGACGCCGTCGGGGATGCGGCGGCAATACTCCAGGCTGGCGCGGTGCACCTTGCAGCGGTAATTCCCGCATGTTTTGGCGTACTGCAGAAAGCGGGGGGCTCCGGGGAAGAGGACGTTATCGGCCATGACGGTGGCCCCCTGGGCGAGCAGCTGGTGGCTCTCCAGTAGCCT
>NW_010173558.1:0-20611 GCF_000695765.1 Mesitornis unicolor | reverse complement strand
TCCCTAATGTTCTGTGGTTCTGTGATTCTGTAAGAGCTTGTAGCTCCACTCTGTGAGAAGATGCAGTTTGCCGGGTTATGCATTAGTTCAAATAACATCCCCCGCGCCCTTGCCCTTTATTCTTTCTTGAACAGGGAAACACAGTGGAGGCAATATATTGTCTGCTGGTTCTTCTATTGCACATAAGCAGCCATACTGTTCCTAGGGTGCTATGGTTTTAGGCCTACTATCTGACTGCTTGTGTCTCTTCTTTTAGGGTGGTTTCCACCAGAATTTTTTTGATGCTAATGTAATCTGGGCTCAGCAATGGCTAGACTTGTATAGATCTTTGTGATGGATTTTAAACCAGTTATTTATTGCTGTGTTGCACTTGGTTTACTTTTATTTTGTTCATCTGTACTGTGGCAAGAGAACTAATGGTTAAATTGACTTTGTTGTGGGGGTATCAACTTGCATCATTCTGCTGGAACAGTCTTCACTAGGACTATGGATATTGGCTGCAGATTTTCTGTGAGGCTGTGTGTGAATCCTGCAGAGCAACAAGCATAGTGTACAGTTGAAGCTTTTATTTGGTAGCCAGAAGCCTGGTATGCCTTCATACCATCTCCTCTTCTTCCCAGGAGATGCATGGTAAATGATGTTTTCAGGCCTAGGCTCACAGAATCGGAAAATGGCAGGGGTTGGAAGGGACCTCTGAACCCCCCTGCCAGAGCAGGATCACCTAGACTAGGTCACGAACACATCCAGGCAGGTTTTGAATGTCTCCAGAGAAGGAGACTCCACAACCTCTCTGGGCAGCCTGTTCCAGTGCTCTGTCACCCTCACAGTAAAGAAATGTTTCCTTATGTTTAGGTCGAACCTCCTGTGTCCCAGTTCGTGACCATAAAGACTGCCCCAGTGCATACAGTCTTTCTTTGCTTAGAGCGATAGTGACAGCTTTTTAAAGAACTGCCTTATCAGAGTTCAACTGCTAATCAAAGAGAGATGAGACAGAGCCCCAGACTTGCTTTTTCTCCATTTGGAAAGTCTTTTTCGTATGTTTCTGCTGTTCTCAATAAAGGCAGTATTTGCTGATTCAGGTTTGCTGAGAGTGGGCTAGGTTCACCAGCGTGTTCCAGCTGCTCTGGCAATGCAAACCAGCTGCAGGTCTGGCTTAACTCAAGCCAGGTTTATGGCTGGTTTGCATCACTGGAGCAATGCAAAGCACCTGAAGCATGCCAGCTAATCTGGCCTATTGGTGAACCATTACAAATGACTTGTTTTTCTTCATGTTCATTACATGTTACTTTATTTATAGTTAAAGCCCGTAGAAATTGAGGAGATTGTATCACTAAAAGACAGATTTTGTGTTCTAAGCTAAAGGCTATAAAATCAGAGGGTTTTTTTAAGCCAGAGCTTTTTCTTCTTAACTGAAATAAAATTATCAAATTACACATTGCTCCACTGCACTTCTCTGTTATGGATTTCTTTTAAGTTACACTGAGATTACAGTTGCCTGTTCTTATTATAAGATGAAATAATGATTAGTCTGAGATCTAAGAGAGCAGGCTTTGTAAGTTTTATTTTGCAAAATGTGGGCTCAGCTTTTATTCTAAATGCAGTAATTTTCCTCTGGTTTACTGAGATTGTGTGAAATGTGTGTGTCGTTATCAATATTGCCTGTAATTTACTGATTGAAAATATTTTGGAGATTTTGAGAGAGGAAGGAAGTTCACCAACTATGATTTTTCTTCTGTTTGTAGTAAAATATATAACTGAAATAGTATTTACCTGCCTCGCATAGCATGATGAGTATTCAAAACGTGTCAAAAATTTAAATCATGGATTATATTAGTCTATGTATAATATTTTTTTTCCGTAATACAACTCTTTCTCTGAGGCTGTTAGCGTTGAATGTGTGATGTATGTTTTTACACAGAATTATACAATAGAAGAATGACAGAAGTGTCATTACAGCTACTCTGACCTACGCTTTCATCACAACTCAGGAGTTTTCCTCTTCATCTAATCATATTTTTGTATAAAGGTTATAGAATTATAAAAAAAAATATTTCTGGATAAACATATTGGCATTCAAGTCAGAAATTGTATTCCTCTGATCAGCTGTATATTGGAAGAAAACATGACAGAATTTGCTAAGTTTCTCTAGACTTTGAGGCAAAACACTGAAGAATTAATTACTGCCTCATATTAATTAAGATAACAATGCAAAACCCTTCATTAGAAGCATCGGAAAAGTTCTTCCTTGGTCCTTGGAGAGAATATTATATGCAAGCCCTGTTGTGTGGGTTGCAAGGTGTCACTGGAATTTATATGCATTACTTGTCTAATTGCAGTAAATGTAGCATGTCCAGATAGGTTTAAAAGTTGGATGGCTGTTTGTTACTTGCTGGAAATCACTTGAAACCTTGCTACTCGGAGGCAGCTGTTCACAGGTCCTTCACCTCTCCCGAGAGAGAGCCGGAAGACTCTGTTGTTGGACCCTGTCTTTTATGGCAGAAGCAGTAAACATGACAGGTTGTTTGGGAGCCATCTGTTTTAAAATGGTTGCTGCTTTGTATGCAGTAATGAACTTGAGATCAGTTTTCTGTCTGTCTTCATAGTAACAGCCTTGTTTGGTGTCACAACAGGTGGAAGTTGATGGGATGAAACTAAACGTGACCAGCGAGTGGAACCTGGCTTCACCCTTGTTGTCTGTCACCATCGATGGCACTCAGAGGACCGTGCAGGTAAACTCACCAGTGCTTCCTTTGTAGAGCTGCAGTAACCAGAAGCCTTTGAGTGTACAAATAGTACTGATACATGGGGTCTAAACTTGCTATATCATAAAGATCATGTTACATTTTGCAAATAACATAATCTTTCTACTTTAAATATATCCAGGGCTTCAGTGGAGTGAACTTGTCTCAAAGCTACTTATCTAACATTTTAATGTCTTTCATTTAAAGAGAAATTGCTTATTTTAGGCAGAAATTCACCTCAGTTTCTAGGATCTATTTACTTAATGGATGGATGAGGAGATACAGTTTTGTATTCACTTAGGAAATAAAGAATAGATTACTGTTTATGCAAAGGTAGAGTCCTGCAGTAAAATTATCTTCTTCCTCATGTTTGGGTTATGTGGTTTTTCCACTTTTGGGCCTTTGCAGATTGAAAGTCAGAGGACAGTACATCTCCCATGTGAAGTGTTTTTATGTATATATATTTTTTTAACATACAACATTCTCTGTTAATTTTGTATACTTCTATCAGTGGTACAGTGGTCAGATTCCTGATAATTTACAGTGAAATATGTGAATTTATTTTTTCATTTTCACTCCTGGTAAATTACCCAAATGGAAATACTGGTTTTGTTGTAACTGAATTTAAAAACTGCAATGTTAAGATAAAAAATACTGAATCTTTCAAGGATAGTATTGACTGAGAGTGGAATTTTCATAACATGTCCAAGTAAATTCTGGACTTAACATTTGTAGATTTCTTGGAAGGTTAATGCCAGCTTCAGGGTTTGTGTATTTTTAAAACAATTTTTTATTTTAAAGTGTGTTTTTATATTTTAATACTGGTCCATCGCGCTGCTATTTTATAAAGGAAATTCCTCATTTCGAGTAGGAAACAATACTAATCTATGAACATACAAAATCTGTCTAGAAGAAAAGCATATTTCAAACAGAGAAGCTTATTCAAAAGGCATAATTGCAAACTATATAACAACTATGTGATTAGATACATGTCTTCAGATACTAATAGCAGTAAAACTGGTTAACTAAAAGTGTAATATTTGACCTGACACCTGAAATTAATTTCAAAATGAATGATTGTGGAATCTGAACATGGTTTCTTGTAGGATCTTAGCCAGCAATAGTGTTACTTTCATTCCCTGAGTATGACCAAATAGTGTGAAGTACTGCAGGGCTGGCCACAGCAATGAGCTGGCTGCACGGTGTCTATCCAACAGAATGTGGAATAAGCACATATGTTGTTTCTTTCTCAGATTTTATCTGTAAGTCTTTGCTTTTAGCGAAGAAGCCCAGTAGCTTGAAAAGTTATTAATCTTTTATTGTATGTATGTAAATTTATGGGAACCTTAAACTTGACCTCTGATATCCGCTCACTGGAATCTAAATTGGTTTTTTGGTTATGTATTTCTCTAGACTTGGCCCGCTGCAAGAACCAAATTAGACAAGTGTATTCCTGTAGGTCAATTTGTCTCCAAAAGCAATTGACCCCTGAGTCTTGAAGTATCTTCTTTCAGCAAGACTTAGCCCTAGAGCCATTTAAGCAACAAATATGGATGAATTGAATAATTCCAGCTGTGCTTTATTAATTTTCAGCCAATCTAATTTCTCTTCATAGTTGGTTTCATTCTTCTAAATTTGCTCAACCAAGTACAGTCTTTGTGAACATTATATTTCTTTGAAGGTTTGATTTATGCACCTTCGGCTCGATCCTGCAGTCTGGCCCCAGTCCAGCAAAGCACTTAAGCAGGAAATAAATAATTTTAAAATGTTTTGGTTTAAAATGTATTTATGTAAATTATAGTCTAGACATTCAAATTGTTACATATCTGTCGCACATTTAAAAATAAGTAATTAAGCATGCTCCTGTATTTCCACTCCTCTGCTGAAGGCTCTGTGTGTATTGGAGCAAAGCAGAGCACCAACTCTGCCACAGAGTTAGGAAGGCCTAGGAGTTTAAAAACCAGGTTTTTAAAGACTATTTCTAGAGCATGGGACCTGGGAATACGTCTGAAGAGGTAAATGCCCTGGTCCCACTCTGTCTAGGGCATATCAGGGCACAATGGGAATGCGTGGCAGCCCCCTCCCTCCTGCTTTTGTTTCCTTCTTGAGGAAGCCCATCTGTGTGCAGCAGATGGGCGCTGCGGAAAGCCTGGCCAGGTCCCCAGGTGATAGAGGGACCAGAACCCTAGGGTACACTGCAGGTCTGTGTGGCTGCAGCAAAAGGGCGCCAGAATTTTTTGTGCTGCTTTGGTTTGCTGTGAAATCTGTAGGGTGCTTTAAAAGGTGATGAACTGATGAAAACTTGGGATCATTTGAGCAAGAGATTTCTATGACACAGTCTCCGAGGATGAGGGTGAGGGCAGACCTTGTAGCATTTCTTGAAGTATGCATGTTCCGTCATGATTTTCTGTTGTTTTTCAGTAATTCCTCAGCTAATCCCAGTTTCTCACCGTTTTCTCTATTTATGACTAGACTCTACCCCCTATTTGGAGAGGCTGGATTTAAAGCACTGTGAAGTGCAGGTTTTTGTTCACCAAGCAAATGAAATTTGTGTGCAGAAAGATGTTGCCAAAATGGTTTTCCCTACCTGTTTCCAGTGATGTTAGTGGCTCAGTATCTGACTTACACCTAGCTATTGTGAATTTGGAATTTGCCTTTGCTGAAGGTCAGAGAAGTAACTATAGGCATGTGTTACAATATGTCCTCCTGCGGATTAATATTTGAAGGACTTGGCTGTTATTTAATTGAAAATACATATTTAAAATAAATTTCTATATAAAACATGACTTAATATGATATAGCCTTTCAGGGAATATTTAGAGTAAAAAATAAATAAATGAGATGCTTAATGATTCCTGTGAAGGGCGAGTGGAAAAGAGATTAGTTGAGTTGTGGAAAAAAATGCCAAGAAGTGCAGTGGAAACTGGAAGGGAGAATGGTAGTTCGGAATGGTATCCTGGAAAGCAACAACAGTTGGAAGAAGGGCAGCAGGCATATTTTGGGACAATGAGGGCATTTTTATCCCTCTACCTCAGTTTCCATGTACAAGTAAGCTGTGTTTCTGTGAGCCCTGTGCCTGCAGAAGTTGTTGTCTGACCTCTTCTCTCTTCCTGTACATATGAACTGGGGAGCAGGTGGAAGGAGAAAAGGGAATAAGCTGCCTTTTCCATAGAGCTGAGCACCTCCTTTTATTCCCTTGTGTGAACCAGAATCCAAGGAGACCTCAAGATAAATCAAGGAATCCATGAAGTCCAGCAGATGAACTTGAACCTAACTGTAAGCCTGTCCTTACTACAGTCAGGTTGCAAGTTGGTGCCTTCTACTGGGACACCGCGCAGGAAGATCAGGTATCTGCAGAGAGAACAGATTGCCCAAGAAAAAAATGCCCCCAAGAGTTCCTCAAGCCATCTTTGCTTTGGCTCTATTTGTGTTTGGGCAAGTTCTCCAAAACCACCCCAGTGGTCATTCAAATTCTGGGGCTGCTCTCTGTGGCAACACCACATGGACAAATTTGACAACTCCTTCTCTCTTTTAAATGCTCTGATTTCATTGCTCCCATCATCAAACACTCAACCCATCCTTATGTACCATTTACTTGCAGACAGTTCTCTGTAGCAAAAGGATTCTGAGCCAGAATAAATTGTCACCATCTTTTACGAACACTTTTGTACCTCTTCGTTGTATCGTATGCACCCAGCCTTTCCACTGGCATATTGTTGGTCTGCACTGGTTTCACAGCTCTGCTAGCTGGCTGTAATGAAACCTCCCACTCTCTAAAGGTAGCACAGGCATTCTGCCTGGAGCCTGGAAAGCTCTTGGTGGTTTTTTGCAGCTTCAGCAAAGCAGTTTCACAGTGGCACTGGTGGTGCCTTCTCTTTGTATTTCCTGGCCTTCAGAGGATTAGTCTTTGGTGAACTGAAACTCTGTAGGATGTGCAGATAACTCAATTAGACAGAGTCCTGAACGGCAAAATAATACTTCGATGTTAGCCTTGATTTGCACAGGGATTATGACTACCTGTTTTCCAGAGGTCCCTTCCAGCCTGTTCTGTGACTCTGTTGGACATCCCAAACTCTACAGTAAAAAGGTCTTTATCGGTGACAGCAAGGTGTAATTAAGAGAGTAATGGAGTTACTAAACAAGAGCATGATTCTGCGAAGCTGAAATAATCAGTCTCAACCTTTAAGTGTTCTTATGAATAAAATAGATGAAGATTTATCTGTGGAGTTTTCTCTACTTACAGTGTTATGGGGAATTCAGTGATGGCATCACTTATTATTTTTTAATTTAATTTATTTATCACATCAACAATTGCAGCAGGAGGAGTATATTCTGGGATATGACAAATATAAGTGCTTCTCTGATACAGTGTTTCTTTTGATTATTATTTTGGTTTATAAGAACAAAAAAACCTGAAAATGCTGTAGGTTATGAAGCCTTTGTTCCTGGGAAATGTCTGACATTCTAGGAAATGTCTGACAGGAGAACAAAGCCTATGCTGAAGTATTCATTTCCTTCAACCCCATGGAGGCTTTTTTCAAACATGTGTAATTTTTTTTAGAAAAATTACTTATATTTTTTACTGTTTTGAGATCTCAGATGTAATCTGTGATAATGATATATTATATAGAGTTCGAGTCTAAAGTACCCCATTACTTGAGCACACTCATTTTCTTAAAGCCTGAAAATTATTTTTGGGAAGCTTTAGTGAGCAGTGCACATGAAGACTGCTTGACAGTCCATTCTTTAGAGCCGTGCAATTACTGCACACACTCTGCTGTTGTGATTTACCTGTGATTTCAGAATTATTTTTGCTAGGCTGTCTCTAGAAGAGAGAAACACAATGTTTTGCAAACAAGGGCAGACATTTGGGTATACTATATCTAAATAGCTGTACTATTGGGTAAAGAAAAGCCAGAGTGTGAGCCCCAGCACTGGCTTCCTGATGGCCTGTACTGATTAATTGGTAGCTTACTCCCTCCCTTTGCTTCAGCCAGTTCTAGTTATGGCTAACTGGTGTGGCTTAGCCAGCTATTCTATCACTTGATGATTCCTCCTCACCCAGGGAAGAGAACTGGGGAAAGGAAAGGAGATACCCATGGCTTGAAATAGAAACAGATTTAAGAAAATAATAATAATAAAGAACCAGTATTAATAACAGTGTTAATATTAAGTACACAGTTATACTCAGCCTATATAGTGGGAGAGTAAGCCTCAGGGCTAGAACGGTGAATGAGACCCTCTTGGGATGACAACCATTGAAGAAAGGGAACTGTCCCCAGCAAACTCCTCCATTTATAGTAAGTATGACTTTTATGGTATAGAATAATTTTAGTTGGTCAACCTGTGATCAGCTGCCCTGGGTTTCTACTTCCCACAGCTTCTAAACCTGTTTAACTCAAGACCTTGGTCACCACATACCAGTGCTGGCCAAAAACTAAACCAAATTGTCTTATCACTGTTCCCACTGAAAACGAGTGCTGAAGTCTTTTTAAAAATGCAGTTTTCCTGAACAGAAAACTGTTTCTGAGATTGTCCCAGTAAACCAGGACATTGACCTAGACAAATCTGGTAAAGTTTTATGCCACGCTGTATAGACCCAAGCAGTGGGACTGAGATAGTTATTGCCATTTGGCTTTGGGACTAGGCATCAGTCCATGGCCCTTCTTTATTCAGCAGTATAGAAACACAGCCTGCCCATGTTTTCCTGTTTCTTCATCTAGCCCCAGTCATCTGAGAGAAGTGAGCTCAGTCTTGAAACTCCAAAAATTATAACTTGAATTTCACAGAATATTAGGAGTTGGAAGGGACCTTGAAACCTCATCCAGTCCACTCCCCCTGCCAGAGCAGGATCACCTAGACTAGGTCACACAGGAACGTGTCCAGGTGGGTTTTGAATGTCTCCAGAGAAGAAGACTTCAGAACCTGTCTGGGCAGCCTGTTCCAGCACTCTGGTACCTTCACAGTAAAGTTTTTCCTTATGTTTAAGTTGAACCTCCTGTGGTCCAGTTTGTGACCATAAAAATTGCCCCAGTGCATACAGTCTTTCTTTGGTTATAGCAAATATATATAGGTAACTGAGTGAGGATACAAGCAGCATGGACACAGTGAGTAAGGATCAACTGCTCAGACATTCAAAACCCGCCTGGACACGTTCCTGTGTGACCTGGTCTAGATGATCCTGCTCTGGCAGGGGGGTTGAACTGGATGATCTTCAGAGGTCCGTTCCAACTCCTAACATTCTGTGATTTATTTTTACGTTGCTCTCTGAACATCTTCCACTTTTCTTATCTCCTTTCTGAGCTGTGGGGACCAGAATTGCTCAGTGTTCAAAGCGTGGGCAAAACCTAGACTTACACCATAACTCAAGTGTTCACTGGTTTGTTATCTGTTATCATTACTAATTTCAAGTATTTCCTTTGTTTTTTTTTTAATCCAAAACCAAGCATGGAGCTGATGTTCCTACTGAATTATCACTTTTGGTTGGTAACAGCTGGAGTGGGCAAGGAAAAATAGACAAACTTCTGGCAAGGAGGTTTCACCAGGACACTTTGAAGCTGTGCAGCATCCTGGTGTCACCCTTGACAAACAACATAGCTGTTCTTGTGGGTGGAGGTGGATCCTTTTCAAGGGACCAGACACAGAAGCGTACAGAATTCACAGCTAGAAGGAATTCTGAAACTTCATCAGCATGCACGATTCAGTGTGTATCTCCTCAGTGTGCTTGGAAAGACCTGAGTGATCTACTTTAGATATTATTAGATAATTCAACTTGTTGAGTTTGTGGAAGATTATGGACAAGAAAATTAGTAATTGTACCACTTAGGTTTCATCTTTGGATCATGGGTGATCTAAGGAAGGACTGAGCCTTTCTTTTTTTCTAATGGTTGTGGGGAAAGGGAAGGTGTATAAAAGCTGGCCTCTTTGGTGCTGCTTGCTGTAATTGCCAATGATGCATATTGAACCAACTATTACTATTATGGCTTCAATGACATGGGTGTTTGCCAAAATCGTTAAAATTATTACTTTTTAAAATGGGCCCCGAATATAGCCTGTACAACTGCAATATGGCCAACTCTTGAGTCATGTAGCCTTTAAAAATATCAAGTAGCCTTTACTGTTATACCAGAGTATTTGTATTAATGTCTACTTTAAAAAGCAAGTAGCCGAATCTCATGAGCAGTCTGCAATTTGTGTGAAATCAGTTTAACTGAAGATTGACTCCACACTCTTGTCTGTCGTCTGAATGGAGAATGTGTGAAGGGAAGAGGAAAATTCAAGGAAATAAAAGATCATTAAATTAAAGATTACTGCTTGCTTTTTTTTTTTTTAATTGAGCAGCAGAAACAGAAAGCACACACCACCACCCTTACCGCTTCTTTCATGAACATTATTATTTTTTTTTTCCATCTGGGAAGGATAGGAGTGATCAACCACTATGCCCAATCAGTCTCGCTGGAATTTATTGTCTGCTTTTCAGAGACAGGTCTCCCACAATAAAACTCTATCTACAAACAACAAACTTCTCCCTTTCTTTAACCTAATGAGATTAATTATATCTTGTGCGACTCAAGGGGTTAATCAAATAGTGTTAATTGTCACAGTATCTTATGCCATATTTTTTTCCAAAGTTCCTATAAATTTTAATGACAGACTAAGCTCTGGGAGAGAGGAGCTTAAGAGAGAACTAAGCTCTTCATTATTGCAAATAATTGTAAATAGCTGGAAATGTTGGGCTGAAGTAAATGGTTTTTAGATTCATCCTTTACCAACCATCATCTTTCCTGTGATGGTGGGATTTGGTGGGAGTTTTTGTTGTTTTAACGGAGCAGACGGGCATTCTTGTAAGGTGCTCTATGTATGTAAAAACACTGCAGTGGTGTTAGTGTTAAACATATGCATGTCTAAAACTTTGCAAAAAATTAACAAGTGATATTAACATTGGATATCACCTAAAGAAATATGGGGAAGGATTTGTGTTTCTCTTTTTGTGTTTACGGGAGGACAGAAATTCCTAAGCCACTTACTGTAATCAAATCCCAGGCATTAAGAGAACGATGGTTCTTTTAAAAGTGGTAATGTGGTGCCTCAGCCTCTCATAAAGGTGCAGGTGCAGTTTCTCTGCAGGGATTGATGCCCTGTAAGCCATTCACTCTGTGTTTCACATCCGTATTTGTACTGTTTGGGAACAGATTCCATTGAGTCCCTGGGAAAGGACTGGGGGAGCTTGCAACAGGTGTTGGGGAAGGCCAGTATCAGGTGGGATCCCTTGTCAAGGAGAAGACTGCTTCAGCATAGTACTGTGTACTCTAGTCTTAGACATCTTTCACATATCAGAATGCTTCGTACACAGCAGGACATGATCATCTCATTCCCCACTGGGTAACTGCTGCCGTTGTGAGAACCTGGAAAATACGGGCGTGCCCTGAGGAAGAACTGAGGATTTGTTTTCTAGAAAGTGTGGCCTAAAGCTGGTGATGGCTAAGGGTAGAGCAGTACACAAAATCAAGCTAAGTTTCCATCTGTAGTTTAATGCACTGAGGGGAAGAAATGATGGCTCCACCACTGGAGAACACTAAATCATTACAAAAGTAGAGTTACCTCTTAAGTGGAAAGGCTTGTGAGGCTGTAAGAGTCTGAATATACAGTGCAGTGTAGACAGTCTTCAACATAAAAGAAACCTTGGTCCCTTTGCTTGGGATCACATCCCTGGACTGGGATTTTGCACCATGGAAAGGGAGTGCTGAAATTAAGTCCTGCTTTCTGCAGAGGTTCTAGGGGGAGAGGGAAAAGGAGGCTGATAAAGCCAAACCAACCCTTATGTTTGGCCAAGAAGAGGACTTGGTGGTTTCACAGCTGCTCCTGCAACTTTCTCATTCTCTCTGACCCAAACCATGGGACTACAAAGATGGGAATGATACAAGAGGATGGTGCAGCTTTCCAGATGTCCAAGCACCCTCACATGCACAGAATGTTATAGATGAGGTACTAGCAGAGGAACCTGCTATAACTTCACAAGGTGAAATACTGGTTTTTGTTCCCCTGACTTCCCTATGTGGGAATAATTTGTTTCTTAATTAAACCTGTCTGGGGGTGATTCTGGCCTGTATTTTGCCAGGTTGAATTTTCAAGAATTTACAAATACTGGCCAAAAAGTGGATAGCATTCTCCATTTGAAATTCATGGCATAAAATGTTCAGAATTTCTGGTAGTGAGCAGTTGAAATGAAGCAGTAAGAGTTGCAAGAACTGCGTTCTGAAAAACAGCACCGTCCTGGGAAACTGCAGTGTTTTACTCAAAATCTTTGTAGTTTATCTATAGGTTTTCTGGGCTTCATTTTTTTGTTTGTTTTGTTTTGTTCTGATAGTCTGGTACATGTTGTCTGACTGTTAATGTAGTCATGCCATGGCTTGAAAGAGTTGCAAAAAACATTGGCCAAGTGATCATACCTTTTCTGTAACAAATGGTTTCCAGCTTTGCTTTCAACAAATAAAGGCAGCATATAGTGGCTCAAGATAAATATGTTTGAGAAAATTATATATATATGATTTCCTTTACTAGTTCATTTTCATTTTGACTTGACACATTACTTTGTCATTTGTAAGCAAAACAAAAAAAAAATTGCTTTTGGTCTGTTGGAGGGTCTTTGTTTTGGTATCATTGCTTCCCTGCAGCTGCTCCCCTCCAGAAGCCTGCAGAGCCCAGGATACCAGATTTGTGGAAAATACTCACAGATCTTGTATCTGTCTAATAATGTCTATGTTGGTTTTGAATCTCTTTCAATAATATATATTTTATGTTTGGCTGAACTTCTTTATCCTTCTTCATGTAAAGGTTGTTATCATTTTTATCTGCAAGTGCTCATCCACCGCAGGCTTAATGCAAAGCTGATTGTAACCCTACTGCATCTTACGATGAATAGATCATTGATACTCAACTAAGTGGAAATAATTTTCTATGGCAAAGCAGAAGAATTTAAAGTCGTATCACACAAACCTCTGGTAATTTACTGGGATTTACAGATTAAAATACTTATTTGTGAAAATGCTATAGTATAGCATGCACTTAAGATAGAAAAGGAAGATCAAACACATTTTGTATGATTGTGTACATTCGTCTGTTTTTACATGTGTGCATAAGCATTTTGTTTGTATATACATAGCATATGTAGTATAGCATACTGTAACCTGTGTGTGTAAAAATACATATAATATTTATGTAACACTCACACCCATTTGACAGCTTTGAGACTGCAGATGGATTTTTTTTGAAGTTGTGATTTTTTTTTTTCAGATTTGATTTAGTGTATTACTTTCTCATAAGGAAAAAACGTTATACTTTTAACTTGTGCTGATTAAGTTAGTTTGAAGCTCTATTAGCTGAATCAACTAGAAGAGCATCAGTTATGTCTAAGATTGGCAACTGGTGCCAACAATGTAATTTTGCTGTATTGACAGGTAAATGTACAGTGTTTTTTTGTTCAAATGGTAGACTTCCTTTGCTTTTCGGTGTAAACCCCTTAGTAAATAATTTGCAATTTATTAGGAAAACAATTACAGTGCATATAATTAGCACCCTTTTGTTACTTCTATTTGATTACTTTCCTGCTATCACATGCAATATGAAACCGTCTATTATGAGGTATAGAATATGTAAATATCTAACTTTACAAGAGAAACTGGAGACTGGTCCTTTTTCTAAAGAGGTAGAAAATAAAAGAATAATTCTTAACCACGTCCTTTCATTTTCTTGAAAACATCAATTACTTTTACAAATCCCAGAAACGCAAGCCCACCAGTGGAACAGATATAACTCCTTTCAATATGCTTCAAAAAAATGTAATCACATCTAACAGCTGAAATTTATTTACAACTGTAATTTGAAACATTAATTATGATAATGTGCTGACTTCTTTTGTAACATGGTTCTCAAAAGCCTGGCAGTTCTCTTTTTGGTCTTGATGTAACATATGTTTTGTGACTTGGAGAATTTCTCTCCTTTTCTTTCTTGATTTTTGGGTTTTTTTTGAAACATACCCAGAAGGCAAATTTCTTATTTTGCTCTGTTTAACTGTTTTCTTCACCTTCCCTATTGTATTTTTTTCCTGTTAATTCAAGACATGGATTTTTGTGCTTACACTGACTCTTAATGCTATTGACAGCTGAACGTAATACTTTGTATTTTGGACATGGCACAGAGTAGCAGTGAGGATTTACCACCCTGTGATACCAGTGCGCTTCAACAGCGTCAGAGCAGGAAAAAGGCTGCTTATAGCTTTGTCTTGAGACCCTGACTTTAGAATGTGCCTTCTTGATATACATATTTATTTGGCTTTATTAAACTGGTTATTAAATTGTTTTTGAAAGGCCTTGGTTGTTGCTATCCTAGCAATATCTAGTTGTGAGGATCTGTGTGAGGAAATACTTTAATGATTTGATTTTCAGCTGTGAAAAATAAGTCAGGTTGTCAAGATACCTCACAGAATCACAGAATATTAGGAGTTGGAAAGGACCTCAAAATATCATCCAGTCCAAAGCCTTTAAAGAAAATGACAAAAGGGCTCTATTTTTCTTTTTTGTCTTGTTTTGTTTTGTTTTTAAGTTGCGTTTTTCTGTGTGACAGGGAGATTAGCCAAAAAAATGGAATTTTTATTAGGACATGAAAAGGTCTCTAATGACCCTTGAGAGTGGACAAAAGGGTAGTACAATAAGTGACAGAACTCTAACAAGGGTGGAGGGCATTCCAGGAAAAAAAGAAATTAAATCCTTTAATTTTTTTCGGCTTGCCATTTTCTGACAGCTTATCAAGTGGTTGGAACTTGTTTGTTTTGGCATGCGGTTCATTCATTGTAGGCAGCCGGTACTTTGTTCTTCTTTGTGGTTTCCAAAACCTGATTGTGTTTATCCTAGACTGTGGGAAAAGTGTATATTCCTGTTTCCTTTATAAAAGTAAACGTCAGGTTTTGTATGAAATTTTATTTCCCATATTTTCCATTCCATTAAGCATTATTGTTGAAATTTGTCAGGCTTTGGCACATCATCCTTTGTTTTCATATGATTGTACAGATTGCAGTGTCAGTGTGTGACCTGTTAAGTCAAAAAATAAGCATGTTTGCACTGTAGTAATTATTACTTCACAAAGTGTAGCTGCAGAGGAATGTGCACCATTACTGAAAAGGGACCAGAATTTAATTTATTGCTATTAAAATAGTTTCAGGGCATCTCTAGCTATCGTTGTGTAGCACTATCTCACTTAGTCTGGAGAAGACAAGACTAAAGGGAGCTGTGGTGATGGCTTTTCACATACCTGTGGGTAGCTGTAAAAAGAAAGGGGGTAGTCTGTGTTTACCATCTGTGATGGAAAAAAAAAGGAGAACTAATTTTTCAGTAAGGGATATTTTAGTCAAATATTAGGAAAAATCTTTCTAATGCTAAGAATGCTGAACACTGGGATAAATTGCTTAGGGAGACTGAAATCTCTGCAGTTTAAAGGTTTTAAGACTGGGTTAGACACACATCGTTTGGGAGTGACACAGGTGTGGTTTGGGCTAGAGGACCTCTCAAGATTATTTGAGCTCTGTTCTTAGGGTTTCTTGTCTTTAAAATGCTGAGGATCTCTGTGCAGCTCTTTGCTTGCATTTTACACCCATCTTCTCAAATCTGTGCTTCTGTACTCATGGTGTTGTGTAAGTAAGCATTAGGGCTGTGTTCTGTGACTGGGGCCCGGATTTGGGGGTCTATATATGCAGTAACTTAACAGCAGTAAGAAGAAGGGAGAAAAAACTTTTCACATCAAAGGAGGAGATGATTCACAAGAAGAAAGAATTCTTTGTACGTGTTGCATATTTGGATTACAGTTAATACCGTGTTAAATCAATAACATACTTTCTTTCACATTGTCTTGTGGCTTAGTGACAATGTAATATTTGAAGACTGTTTAATAACTTCAATCAACTCCTGAACCACAGTGGGTGACCAGACATTTCATAAGGTCATTTTTTTTCTGTTTTCAAAGTAGCATCATTGGAGGTTTGCATTTTAAAAAGAGATTAAATTGTCTCTCATTAGGAGAGAATGAAGATAATACTAAATGCGAGTAGCAGGAATACAGAATCACAGATGTTTAGAGATGGCAAAAGCCTTATTATTCATGACATTCATCTTTCTGCAAGCCGAAGGTTGTTCTGTGTTGTACTTGGCCATATTTGTTTTCATTGTTTTTCAAAAATAAATTTTATTGAGTTGACTGAAACAGAACCAAAATCTGAGCTGAAGTATGAATTAAACTTCTAGTACTGAAACTCTTGAAGTAAATGCTTGTATTTTATCTATCTGTTTAATGTATAGCTTTGTGTACTCGATTAGTTTGATTACTTTACAGTGATGTGACACACAGAACATGGAATGGTTCCAAATTCCAGAGATGCTTCTAATCGGTTTTTACATCTGTTTTTTTCAGCGGCTCTCTCGAAATGCCTCTGGAGTTACAAGCATTCAGTTTCTAGGCACAGTGGTAAGTACGTATAACGACTGGCAAGAGTTATGTTGGTAGAAAATAGGTAAATGACACTGACAACACTTTTATGCTTGTATTTGTGAAAGTTAGTATTATATGTAAATATTCTGAGCTTAACAGCTGAATTTAGACTGATTTCCAAGGCACAATGTACAGTATCCACGTTCCACATTGCAGTTGATTCAAGTCTGCCTCTGTTTCGTTTACAAGGGATTTAAGAGCAACTGGTGGTAAATTTGTGAGTTTATTACAACATTCTCGGGTTTGATCCACATCAAAATCAAACCTGCTCCTCCCCACCACCTCAACTTTCTGATCTCTATTGCTTTACTGAACCATGTACCCTCACATCCCCAAGGCAGATCAGTAACTTATAAAAAGAGTGTATAGACATGCAAAGTGTTCTGTAGTTCTCCCAGATTTTGTTTGCTGAAGAGAAGTACATTTAAAATCCAATAGGATTTTATACCATTGGACAGAATTTACTCAATAAAATAGATTTTTTTTTTGTCTGCTATTATCTTGAGCAATCAGGTATAATATTGAAACTAAAGTTTATTGTTAGATGATGGATGCTTGTAAGCGTATATGTGATTGGAGCAGCATCCAATTCCATGATTTGCATGATTAAAATGCAGTCATTGAATTTTTCCAAGTTCCTTATGCACCTAAAAATAGTTCTGAAAATGAAATAAAATTGAAGTATCCTCTAAATTAAATTGTCCTGATTGCTGCCAACAGGTTTCCCTGTAAGTGACATTAACAGTGAAAAGCCTAGAAATGTAGTGTTCCCTTTAGAATTTAGTTCTGACATCTCTGCGGTATATGTTTTGGGCAAAAGTAGATTAAGATTGTGTATGATAATGCTTTCTTTATGCTTACTTGTGGTGAGTTCTTCTACAAGTCCTATGAAGCCATTTTTTGGAAGGTATAACATGGTAAGATTAAATTTAAGAGTACCTGTAGGCTTGCATGTTTCTATCTAGAGATGCAAAGTGCCCCTAATGTTTTTTCTTTTATAAATATATCTCTCTATATATACATTTACATTTATTTGTCTTATTCAGTATCGAGCAGAGTGGCAGTTACAAATAAGACATAAAATAAGAGGATTTTTTCTGTGCTGTTGGGTTTGTAATGATGCTTCAGCTCTGGAGTTGCATCCTGCATATGTGAGATCGTTGCTGGCTGACTGATCTGATAGTCCTTGTGTAAGAAGAAAATAATTACTCCAATGAGATAAGATATAAACATAAATGCAACTTGATAATACTGAAAAGATTTTAATCGAACCCCTGTAAGTGGGTGCTGTGGCACTGAGAAAATTCTGATATTAAAAATTAAATTTGTTTTTAAGTTAGATATGAAAATGTTTCATATTCATGTGTTAGAAGTGCCCCAGAGTGTTACCTGCAGACTGGAACTCTTGTGCTGGGCCTTGTGCAGCAGCAAAAGAAGACAAAAGAGGGTACAGTTTTGGTGTGCTTTTAGCTTTAAAAAAATTGACGATGAAACAGCTAGTGGATTGTTTTATATACTAGCTCATATGCGTTTATTGGATCTTAGTTCTTTTGGGAAATCAAGTATGTGATTGCAGCTAAAATTCTCAAGAGGTCTAAATGGAAAAGCCTTCAGTACTCTATCTGCCATTTTTTATTTAATATGAATTATGTACATGTCTTGCTGATCAAACCCAGAGAGAGAACTTCAGCGAGCAGGACGGAGAAGCAGTAATGAAGTCTGCTTTCCCAGGGCTTGCTCCAATACCAATTTTCCCACAGAATCCAAGCCAGAGTCTGCACCCGTGTTCCTATCAGTTCCTCCAGCCTACTGCCCTTCTCCTTTCCTCTAAGTCCATTCATTTAATTTGTCCTTCACTCCATTAACATCCTTGCACTCCTCTGATTTCAACTTAATACACTCAGCTTAGGTAATGGGGTTGAAGGATGGGTTTCTTTTGCAATGATGTCCCCAAATTGCCTACGTGTGTAGATACACAGTCTTTATGTATGTACCTATGTGTGTATGAGTACACATACTAAATGTAAATGCTCACACGAAGAACAGAATATTGTCTTTAAGGAAGGTCCTAGACTTACATTTTTGGGCTCATCGTTGCATATCTCTTACTAAATCTTAATATAGAAGTGCAGTCAAGATAGTAAGTGAAAGGAATAGTTAGCAGCAAGAAACTCTTGATTGCTCATTATTATTGCCATGTTTTATTCTCAATGTAACATACAGCTTGTGAAATTATTGCTCTGCTCTTTTTTATGTAGTAGAAAACATTAGGGATAGCTTTGAACATTCTGTGTTACTTTTGACAGGGGCAAATTTTGATGGCACTTCAGCGGCGGCAGGCAGCGTGGTGCTACTGAGTGTACACACCTCTGACCTGTCCATCAGCACGTATTTTTAGAACCAGCTGATCAGGAGCACAGCTCCCTGCCTTGTCAGGAGGGTATCAGCTTCGATAAACAGTGACACTCCATTTGTTGACATTGGACGGTAGAGACGATTCTGCTACTGGTTTTTGATCAAACACAAGCCCCTGCTTCAGGAGGCCAGCTGACACTTAGAGGAGAAGTGAAAGGCATGCTGCTCTGCTAGAAACATCCTTGCTGTCCCAGTTAGGCAGGTGAAGGGCAGAGGAAACTACTTTGCAGCAGAAAGACAACAGTTGAATATGAATTCTGCTGCATAACGTATGGTAAGCATGTGGACAGCAGTACAAATGCTTCTGTTAGTGTAGCAGCATATTTCCGTTGTTTTAGAGGAGAACAGGGAAAATGTTGCTTTCCCCAGTGATAGCTTTGAATGCACAGTGTTGGCATCATTTGGGGGTCTATGTGAGTTTGTAATAATAGTTTTGTTTTTCTGATCATGAGTAGAAATTCTTTGCTATTTGACAATTTCTCTTCAAGTTGTAGTGGCATTAAATAGCTTATTTCCTCTGAACTGGTTTTGGTTGAAGGTTATAAGCCTCAGATCTGATATAGGACTTGAGCTATTGGACAATGTACAAGGATGTTTCTGCCTGAGGAGCAAGCCACTTTTATGTATTTCTAGCTGTAAGAAATGGTTGGCAAATAGAAGACTACATTGATTTGGTTTAATTTTCTTAGGATGATAACATTTTGAGTCCTAGTTAAATTATTTCAGAACAGATCATGGTTTATTACTGTAACTGAGACTTTATAGGAGTTTTTACGCATTGCTCCTCACTGGTGGACATGACTAGATATCATGTGCTGATGGAGTCCTGCTATTCTACCACTTCAAGCTAGAATTATTCAGATAGTGTATTTATTAATAGCATTACTGTAGCACCAAGATCTTTTATTGTGCTATATATTGGACAAAGAAAAAGGAAACAAGATAATCCATGCTTCAGATTAATGTCCAAACCAGCAGCCAAAAGCAAGAGTACCAGGAAACAAGGAGGCAGTCCTTTATGGGTTGTCTCTTGTGTGTAGGCAGCTCACAGAAGTAGGTTTGAAACAAACATAAAGATCTATAGAGGAACACTAAGATCTGTACACAGAGCTTCTGCTTCAGCCTCTGCAGTTCAAAAACCTGTACATTTGAGCAGTCTTTTCAGAGGACCAAAGTCCTCTTTCTAGTTAGCCTCCAGTTTCTGTTGTGTCTCTCATCTCTCCGTTCCACCTTCTGCTCTCTTACGTGAGAGGAATGCTCACTGATGGCCCCAGTGATGTGCTGGGTATTCACGCCTCTGTCAGCTGGGCTTCAGCGATGAAATACATCTGGACAGGCAGGCTTTAGCACTAAGAAAGCTTCAAGTATACAGAGAACTGCAGACTATTATGGAAGCTCTGAGCTCATTCTAGACTGTGTGTAATGGCCTCTGTGCAGAATTTCAAATAAAGAATTTCTGTTTGTGTGCTCAGATGGGCTGCCCAGGGAAGTGGTGGAGTCATCATCCCTGAAGGTGTTCAAAAAACGTGTGGATGTGGCATTTCAAGACATGGCTTAGTGGGCATGGTGGTGTTGGGTTGACGGTTGGACTTGACGATCTTAGTGGTCTTTTCCAACCTTAATGATTCTCTAGTGAGTGGCCTGGCTCCATTGCATCTGTAAAGTCGTTGTCAGCTTTGGGCTGCGGGCCATGCTTGACAGTGATGCTCTGTCTGTTGGAAAGCGTTCCTCAAAAGAGACACTGCTAGACAGTGAGAAGTCCCCAGCCACAGTGGAAGATGTCACTATCCTGTACTCATGATTCATGCTGTTTCTTTGATCTTCTGTTCTCTAACATCAGAGCAGCGATATAAACAGTTAAGTCCTTCCTCTGGGAAAGGATGACAGGAAGTTGGGAGAGAGTGTTGATCTGCCTGAGG
>NW_010173557.1:0-2753 GCF_000695765.1 Mesitornis unicolor | reverse complement strand
GAGGCGCGGGGGGGTCTCCGCGGCCGGGGACGGCCTTTGCCAGGCGCCTGTCGCCTAGGGGACCGCCTTCCCCAGGACGGAGGAGCAGGTCCTGCCCCTGGGGACAACGAAACCAGCCGGAAAGAGGGGATCTCCATGGGCTCTGACGGGGCCATACGCAGCCCTCAGGGAGCTGAGCCCCCCAACCCACACCTTCCCCAGGGCCATGGCTCCTCAGTCATCTCCTCAAACCCCAGTGCAGGAGGCCTTTTACGGTGGCAATCACACATACAAGCAGACACTGATATTCATGCACAGCGGGAACAACCTTCTGCAGAGGAAGAATATTTATGTTTGTTAATTCACCAGTAACTAGTGGTTGCGTTGTCCAAAGGCACATCACAAACCCCCTTTTCTCTCTACTGCAGCACATCTGATGTGAGAAGAGTGGCCAACCCTGTATGAGGCCATAAGACAGAGACCACCTTAATTCCTTCAGGATACATCCTATAAGGTATTGTACCCAGCAAGTGTACCACACCACATCTAGGTATCAAATAAAGCATCGTTTATTTGGCATAGACCGAAATGAACTTTCTGTAGAACAAAGCCTAGTTACACAAACTGGAACGAGTGCAGTTAGAGTCTCAGTTACAATCTAATGACTAAACAAGGTAAAGAAGTACATTTCAGAAAGTCTCCCAGTCTTGTCTTTTTCAGTCAGAGATGTAGTGGCTCACCGACGCGTTGTACCTTTCATCTTTTCAAGAGATGTCATCACAATTACAGTTGTATTTTTCGGTTACAATGAATTTGGTTAGGGAGACTAATCTACAGGCTGCTTCTCAGTCACTGTTTGTACTTCAAAGAGCACTGGGAGCCTGTTTTAAGGCTTTCAAGTCGAATACATGAACCTCGTGCACCAAATAACTCTCACATTGACAGCTGTCACAAGAGTCATTAAGGGGGTAAGCAAGCTCTTGCTTTATCAACTCCCAAACCATACACTCGGCTTTCTCAGCCCTGGTTGAAATGTCACAAAAACATACAGAGATACAGACAATTCCAGACTAACAAATACAAACGACACCGGGCAGAGTCACCCGGACTGGCCGGCTCAGCTAGGAAACGCAAATCTGCTGTGCTCTGGGAAGAGCAACCCGTGAGGTTTTACACTAGGAAACAGTATCGTGCAGATCATGCCAAGAAATGCCACCGTCTATAAACCCAGACCACACGAAGTACTTCGGAAAATGCCACTGGAAATGGTTTAACAGCCAAAAAAGGGAGGTTTGATTAAACGAGGACTTTCCTAGATTCATTTTTATGATTCAGCAAATCCCCAGTCATTCACGTCATTCAAAGACACTTTCAGTTCATTACTTTTGCATGACAGCATCATGACCTAACAGTTATTTACTCCAGTTACTCCCCATAAATATTTGTATTTTATTTACAGATTTCTCTAGTCTTTTAGTGATCTTCTTTAAGTGTTTTCAAAGATGATGCCAAAATTATGTTTGCAGTGAATGAGGTAAGTGAAAGCGTTTGCTCGACAACATCCGCACCTGGTGCTTCACTTGGTCTCGTGTTTTAAAATCTTTGTAGACCAGGAGTTATTACACCATTTGAGGGTTAATCACCAATCTATGACGTAATTTCAGTACTAGAGAACTCGATTTCTGTAAAACACAAAAATTACATGTCCTGCTTTTGACACTGCTGATCCAGTTACAGCTGACCACTTCAAACACTTTCCATAAATCGCAGACTGATTTTTATCTGTACACTATTTATTAAACTCTGCTACAGTTTCAGAACTGAAAAGCTTGACTTAACTATCAAGCCAAGAACAAGAATTAGTTTTGAATGACGATGCCAAGTGGACAAAATGCTAAATTCTGTGCCAGTCTGTTTGTCCTTCCAGATCTGCAAACCAGCAGAAACCTCCGGCTGTCCCCAGCGACACAGACCCGAGTGAGTCACCCTGTGCTGGGTTAATGCCATAAATGTTAAATTATGGATCAGCAGCCCAGCGCCCCGTTCCTCGGGTTGCCGAGCCGTTGGAGCACACTTACCTTCACTGCCTTACTAAAATGACGCGTGAAGCTCCTGACCTCTCTTTCCTAGGGCAGCAGATCACAGAAACTGCCCAGGCAGCGGGAGGATTTTATTAAAAAACCCCTCAATTCAATGTTTATGAACTGCTCCTGCACCTGCCTATGGTCTGTGCTTACTGACACCAAAGCTAGCAGGTTAATGTGAGGTAGTAGAACCAGACGCTATCCTCTAGTCAGTCTGTATTTATATTTAATGGTACCTCAAGGCTTTTAATTAATGAGGAAGACAAAAGGAACTGATGCGACTCTTCACTGGAGAAATAAAAAGAGGAAGAAAAATGCAGGTGACGAAATAGGAAAAGGGGAAAAAGTGACCGAAAGCTTTACTATAGAATACTGGTTCTTATCATATTTATTTATACCACACAGCTGGGGAAATAACCGTCTCCAAACGACTGCCGGGAT
Source organism: Mesitornis unicolor (assembly GCF_000695765.1). Lineage (NCBI taxonomy): Eukaryota > Metazoa > Chordata > Aves > Mesitornithiformes > Mesitornithidae > Mesitornis > Mesitornis unicolor. The sequence goes on along the minus strand of NW_010173557.1, from coordinate 249 downwards.
GTCACCAGTCATGGCTGCACAGATGAAACACCTGGTAAGCTCGGTTACCGCCGTAGGCTCCCCTCTGGAACAGTATAAACAAACTACACGTCATGGGCAGCGGGATACATGATACTTCCATTCATTAAGGATGATGACCAGGTACAATTTCCATTTCACATCGCAAGGCTTATCCCTAATTTATGAAAATAAAGCATATATATTTTGTACATTTTTATATATATATAAATATATATATATATATAAAAA
>NW_010173556.1:66700-75296 GCF_000695765.1 Mesitornis unicolor | reverse complement strand
CCTCCACTCAGGAGCTCTTCGCCTCGGTAAGGCGAAGAATGTTTAATTTTGTCTAGAAAAATCCTCATGTTGTTCTGTCAGTGTAACATATGCTGAGATTTTCTTTAAAAATAACCATGCTAGTCAGATTTTCATTACTTTTCTGTAGTAAAACACAAATACCAGAATTTCCTTTAAAATCGAGCTGTTACAAGGATTTCTGCTTGGAAAATAGAATATTAATTACCTCTCATCTCTCAGAAGGGGCATGAATCTTTTAAATACCCTCTATAGAAATCCACGTACCTTCTAATGCCCTCGGTAGAATTCTCGCTTGATCTGGTTTCCAGCACCGTCAGGAGAATAGTTTTGCCTTTCAGTGCAGCATGCTGAGCTTTAACTGGGAGTCGGAGGCCTGTCATACAGTCATTGGAGTAGACACAACAATTTCTAACCAAAAGTATTAGGAATACTGTAGTAACTAATAATTCAGAAGTATTTCACAGCTGATACAAGCTTTGAGGACGGTAGTAAGTGAAGTGACGGGAGGCGTGAGGGCTGAGCAAGGAAGACAGAGAAGTGCATGAAACATTCCTTACCAGAGTTAGACTCCTAAGGGCCTTCAACCTATTTAAAAAGGATCATCATTCATCAGCACCATCATCATTATCTGCTCGATCAGGAGGAGGAGGGGAGGGATAATCAGCAAGAGATGATCAGCGTCTTATCACTGAGCTCCTTCATTTCAGTGCTTAAACTGCAGGATTCTTTCTGGAGAGATAATTCATATTTTATCATTAAAACTGCTGATCATAACCTCGTTAATATATGGATATTGCTAGCACACACAAAAAAGCTAACATGATAAAGTGTAACGCTTCTATTAAATTACTTAAACTAGTTTACGTCGCCTCGACATTATTCCCCTCCCCGCCGCTCCTCTGCCATCACAGACACTGCTTGTACATGGCACACAAAATCTATAAACTCTTTCCAGGAATACAAAAGCATTCTCTATGATGTTGATAAGAAACAGGACAGTCACTCTCCCCTGACATATTTGTTCTTTAAAAACAAATCAATGGTGCAGGGATTTGGCACCTGAATGCAGAACAACGGCTTGATGAGGCAAAGATTGTCTTCATTAAGGACATTAATATTCATAGAGAGTAGAAAATCTGACACAAGAGAGGACTCACTAACCTTTTCTCATATTAGATTTTTACTTCTTAACACAATTACAGTCCGGCAATGACTTAATTAATGCTGCTTTTTGTCAGACTGCTTTAAAGAGCTGTCAATTTGGTCCTGCAGAGGCTGTCAGTGAAAGAGAAAGACAGTCATCTAGGCTAAAAAGACACAGGAAGAAATTCAAACACTTAATAACATTCAAAGTGCTATGCAAAGTCACATATCAACCTGTATTAAGGAGAGTTTTTGTCTTTCCTCTCTTCCTACTTATGCTAATATTTTTCAGGTAAAATTGGGGCTGCCACCACCTCTAATTCTGAAGTACACAGCAGAAAATGAAGAAGGGGTCATCAAATCTAATGTATTTTAGTTTCAGGATATTAGGGATATCTCAAACCCTCTGTGGAGAACACAGGGACTAAGAACCACTCCAAGAATCCTTATGAAATGCCTGCCAATAAAGGTCATCTTTGGTGTAAAAAGTCTTACACAGTTGCATCTCCTATTCCTCCTTCAACCTCTAGAAGCCGGGGAAGTATTTCATACTTTTTACTTGAATAAAACACCATTGAAGTAATCCTGCAAGGCCGGAGAGTTCTCAAAAGACTGATGGAATTTTAAGGTTGTTATGAAGTTGGTTCAAGCAAGCTTCACAAGTACAGTGAGCAGCAGCTGGTTACTGAGGCTCAGCAGGTGAGTGGTAACTCGTTAAGTTATACTAACTCATCTGCTTGCGGTCATTTGGCCTTATTTCACATAGCTGCTATAGGGAAATATTGAATAATTATTTTCTTTTTGACTTATGTAGAATATTGCTACGTGGTACTGGGACCAACCAGCTCTGCAACTGCTTAAAATAAATAAAAGCATTCATTTCTGTACACTGTACACCTGGGTTGCATTGTGATACCCAAATAGTGTGCTAAATCCAACTTTGCAGCACGTGTGCCTTTTAATTCTGTGGGGTTTGTTGACTTCTTTGAGTTTATTTTGATGGTTGCTTTAAGAGCATAATGTAAATAAAGTAAGGATGTTCTTTATGCCGCCACAAACGATTAAAAAAAAGGCATACAACAGCTTTGTGTTATATTCTAGAAGAATAATTCTGTATTTCTAGTATAAACACATGATTTAATCAATGTAGTTTGATTTCTTTCTGAAGAATTCTGCTACAGAGGACCATATAAATGACATACTAAAAAGCAATGCAAAAATTCTGGAGATGTTTTTGACATTGAATGTTAAATGCTAGATGCTACTTTCTGTGGTGGGTAACTCTTTTTAAGTTGTCCTAGGTGAGCACTGTTATGTAAACCTCCTTAGTGATGGGTTTATTCTCTCTGATTGTTTCCAGCATTCTCTTCAGAGGTTAAAATGAAAGTAGTCAAGTAAATTGCTGCTAAAACTTTTATTTCTTGTTATCTTATTTAAAAGACATGCTTATTATTCTTGATACACATGTTGTAAATTGCATTATAATTCAAGTGGGAACTGAAACATCTGTCCAAACTAATGCTGTATTTAAGGGACTTGTTGGGTTATGGATCTTGTGCAACGCTTCCCATGCCATAGGCTTCTAAAATACAGCTAATGATTTCTTCAGGTTGACAGTCTGTCATTATCATTCAAACACAAGCACAGTTATGAAACTTCTTTAAAACATTAACATTTTAATTTCTTCTGTGCAAAACTTTTCTGATTAGTTAGCTTTTAATTTAATAATGTAACATGTGAAGGGAGAGGCAAGCTTCTGTAACACATAAATATAATTAAACTTCTAAACTATTTACCTTATAAGCTACTTACAATAAGGTACAGACGTTCCACTGAAAACCTAGTATAAAGAAGTCTGGTATTATCTTGGAGAACAGAGACAATTACCCTAAAATTATGCTATTTTGAATATCTTTGTGTGTGTGTGTGGAGGGAACTAGGTTTTATGTAAATGTAGCCACACCTACAAGAAATCTGTCTCTGTTCTGGAAAAAAAAAAATCAAGAAAACATTGAGAGAACCTGAGAATGAGATATCATGAGCACACATTTTTACCCCCTGGGGAAATGTTATTTGTTTTTGCAGAACAGCGTCCTAGAAGATTTGGACTGAACTGAGTTATGCAGTCTTAATATGATTGAAGAATTATCTTGTTGACAAGTGCAGAATTATAGATTTGAATCCATTTGCTAAAAAGGTCCACAAACGTTTGAATAATGGCCTGCACATTTTTTCCATTGGTCTCTCAAACAAAGAATTCTAGAAAAAATAATTCTTAAAATCCTGTAGTGACAGTGTCAAGAGACTGAATTAAATTTCCTTGCTTTAAAGATAAGAAAGCTTTTATATTTCATAGTGGAAAGAAGAGTTTTGGTCTGTTCTTCTGCACTTAGAGATGTATTTTTGGCAGCTGGAAAAGTACAGTGTTTTGTAATAAACATAAATGTCTTCTACATAAATCCAAAAAGAAAGCCATCAAATAAATTTGGCATCAAAGGAAAAGTTTAAATCAACAGGCCTTTTAGTGAACGTTACTGATGGGGTTGGCAATACGTTGAAAAACAGAATAGTTCCTATATAAAAGGCCAGGTTCTCATCTGATGTAATTCAGTGTAATTTCAATGCGGTATCTGAATTCATATTCGGACTTGGAATGTTTTACCTACTTGCATCATGCATTTGCCATGTTCAAAAGCTAGCTATTCCAAAAATATCCTCTGTACGATAAATTTGGTAAGGATGTTTTCATTGTGACTGGTCTCACGCTGTAACTGAAACCCACCATATATTAGCATGGAGAAGCGTGTTTTCCGACATAAATATCAGGAGTTAATGAGTGTATATTTGTGACCCGTGCCCTGCAGCAGGGCATTTTTTGCTTCATGGACAGATTATAATCTCCTCGTGTAGATGCAATATCAATATTCCAACACAGCTTAAAAAAATTTTAAGAATTTTATTTAAGAAAATTAAAATCCATATGGTTTCAGGTATTATAGGAGATTGCCATTACAGTGAGACGTAGCTGACGGTGGGGGGGAGGAAATACTTTTTATTTTTGATTCTTATTCCTACTCATTCTTCTCCACATCTTGCAGATCTTTTGTGGGTGAGCCAAATGTAATCAGGTTTGGCTCACTTGGAGGAATTAGGATGACTGAAAAGTATGCCAGATTTCAAAACAATTTCTAACAGTTTCTGTGATACTGTGTAAGCAACTGAAAATTGACATGTTGTGTTGTGCCCAAGTCAGCCAACTGCTGTCACTGAATAATTAGATTCTCTAGAAGAAGGGAAAGTTGTTGGTTGTTTTTTTTTCTGAACAAAATTATTAGAAAATAATGTAGTAGCTATTTTATTTAGGGATAGGCTCAAATCCTTCTGCTCTTACAAGCAAATTTTTAAAAATAGGTTGAATTTGGGCCCCAAGAGTATCTTTCATGTATCTCTTATCTATAAAAGTATAAATAAGTTGTTTGGGCATCTTTCTACCAATATGTAAGTCACTTGTGCATGGAGAAGTCATTACTGCAGATGGTTAATACTGTTTTTCTAATATGAATTAATTATTCTCTTTAATTATTTTTATTTCATATGGCACATGAATTCTATGAATTCAGTTCTGATATCAGGCATAGATCATGATCCAATTATAGTTAGATCTGTCACAGAGCTACGACATTTGTGAGGATAGAGATTGTGCCTGATTTACCTGTGTAAACTGACTGTGAACTGGAGAAAGAACCATTTCCCCCTTCTAGTAGAAGTACAAGTGATAACACATTCAATAGTGAAAAATCACACTTAGAGAAATAATAAGGTGGCCCCATAGTCAGAAGAGACAGGTGAGGAGTCCTGATCTGGTAGAACCATACACAGTCAATACACTCGGTTTGTGCCATTGTGAATAATGTGGAAATGCTAATCTTGTCTGGAGGGGAAGATCTGGAAGGATGCATGGGCGAGATCCTTGGGGACGGCTGCAGTGTGCATCAACTGAAGACTTGAATTGAGGACTAAAGAGACTTAGTTAAATTATGATATCACAACAACTGGAATGAAATTGGAATAATTGAAAAGAAAGGAATTTTTCTCCTTTGCTTGTATTTTCTGAGCTGTCTTCTCTCTGTTTTGTTAATTCTGTCAAAAAGCAGCACAACTTAAAACCTATTCTTTTTTATCATCTTCTAAGCCTTATCTGATAGCAATATCTTATCTATCCTGTCTGATTGAATGCACTCCTTCCAATTTGTTGTTCAAGACATCTTTTCATAAGGATTTAGGGTAATTCTTAAACTTATGGAAGTGCCAGTTGCCCCAATATTCTTAACAACAGAAAAGCCCAGTGCAAAACCTTATATGACAGTAATGAATGAATAATATTTTTATTCTGAAAGTGTTTTTTCTATTGACCTAACTCTTGCCAAGGACTCTTCAGACTGTAAATATTCCAGAAAGGTGATGTTATGGATAAACACTATGTATTTTTGAAACTTTTGTTCCTTTTTTTCCTATTAAATACAGCTGCAAAATTTAGTTACTGGTACTGGAGGGGATGGAGGTAAAACTCTTTCTCCTTTGAAAATCCTACCTCTTTATTTCTTTAGATCCAGCTGTAAAACTCCTCATAATTTTCTGGCACTATTACAAATGAGAGATAAATAATAAACAGTTTCTCCCTGGGTATCCAAAGCTACATATATAAATCTATATTAAATCCAAGGTTAATGATTGCTTTTTTGTTTTACTGGCTGTGGGGAGTACTTTCTGATGGAAATCCAGTCTGAGCGGTAAAGTAGCTCCCTTCACAGGTTCTTAAGCAAAATGAGTCGTTAAGTTTTGACCATCCTAGTCTGCAACATGTGACCAACACATTGTAAAAGAGAAAAAATGTACCTTTACCTATTTGTCAACTGGAAAAAAATATTTTTTATTTCCTCCAAATTATTCTCTGTCTATAACTTTCCTAATTTTATTTGGTCTTACAGAGAAAAGTGCCATACTTCTCATTAGTACTTTGCAGTTATCCCTTCCTTGGCTGAAGTGGAAGAAGCTTTAAATCATGTAGGAGAATGTGGAAGGGAAAAGAGAGAAAACAAGCTTTTTGAACCCTGTAATGTAAATTTGCAGACAATTATTCATTATTAACTGCCTGAAGCATCACACCTCTCTCACCTTTGCTGGAATGTCTGAACATTAGGGTAAACAACACACTGCTGTCTTATCATAATGCGGTCTGCTTCACTGCAGCAAGAACTTGTCAGAAACAGATTGTGATGTTGACTTCTCAATAGGGGAAGAAAAGGGCCTAAATTAGACTTCTATAAAAAGAATATTGCATATTTATTTCCACAATAACACCAAGGAAAAACGTTAGTCAAGAAGCAAGCAATTGGGTGAATAAATAAGCTTGTCTTTGTTCTCATCAATTAAGTTATTACATCAGTTGGAAAACCAGTGAATTATAATACAGATGTTTAATGAAACACTGCTGTGCCTATAAGTCAAACTCCTATTTTGTGGTGTGATTTTGGCTGCATAGTTTTGTGTGTGTTAAACCGTATTTATTAGCTGATACCCATTATTATTTTGAGCAAGGTATAATTCAGTTGTCAGGCTCCAGCTCTGGGAAGGAGATTTAATCAGTGAGAGCCCGCTTTGCTGCTGAGCATAAAACAATGCGGGTTTCATGAAGCAATCACACCAGTGTGAAAAAATGGGATTAATTAGTATTGTACAAGAACAGGCAGCATGCTCATTAAAACCTTGTGAGCTGCCTCTTGATAAACTGCCACTTGATAGGGCCGCATTAATGTGACAAGGCAAAGACTTTATTTCCAAATCCTTTCTGATTATATCTCACTTTTAAGTTACCTGAATTGACTCTCTAAGGCTTTTGGAATACAAAGATCAAAATTGCAGCAAGAGATACCCAAGACACCTGGACAAAGGAGCCATGCTCAGATAGTAAGGCTTCAAAAGACAACTTTTTTTTTGAACTCCCATTCAAACATAAATCAATAGCTGTACAGTGAGGCAGCTCCAAAGGTGGTAAATTTGCATTTACACTCAGCAGGTTGGGCTGGAACTTATTTGACGATTAGCAGCTATCTAATGAATCCCATATAATTCTGTGCCGATCTGCTCACCAAGTGCTTCATATGTTTGTCAGTATGTAAAGTCTTATGAATATTCTTACAGCTTCAAGTGTGCTCTGAGAAAAGGGGAGAAAAAAGTAGGTGCTCCCAGCTGCACATCTGTTGTAGTTTGGGTTGGCCACTGAAGAACTTATGGTCATATTTCTTTTTTATCCTTTCTTTTAGAAACGTTCACAAACTAAAACTCTAGATTCCCACTAGTGGGTTTGTTTCTACATGACAAAACATAATAGGAGATATGCCTGAGTAATAACAGTAAATGTTGGATAGGATGTCTTTTTGATCTCATCTCTTATTTTCCTTTAGGCATAATGTTTTATTCCTTCCTGAATTTCTAGTGGTTCTGATTATTTACTTGCACATAATCATGGTTTTGTTTCTTTTCCTTTCCTTTTTGTGAATTAGTAGCTATAATGAAATTACATCTGAACTTCTAATAGTTAACGAAATCTATCAGCTGTTTCATGGTGCTCCAAGATGCTGACTTTCCATGTAGCTTTAGCTGACATTGTATGTAAGGCAATTGTAATGCAATACAGTTACCTGTCAGCATATATTTGTAGGTGTGGAAAATGCCACTCAGAGAACAGAGATCTCGTATTCCCTGAAGCTTTTCCCCAACTATTTTATTTTTAAGCGAAAACATCTTGTTAAATCTCAACACCCTATTAAAGTAATGTTATACACCATGAAGTCTGAGTGTTCGGTTACCAATTATAAATTGTTTGCAACTGTACAGGTGTAATCCCACCCACAGCTACCAGTGGAAAGCATCAGAGGAGGCAGGTTACCTGAGCTGGCTAGATATGGATGAGTACAATCCTTTACAAAGTGATGTGTTGCAATATTATTAATTTAAACCCTTAGATTTCATTGTTGTGATCTGGTCTACATGATGCAATGCAAGATGACAGCCATTGAATTAATAGAAAATGGGATTCATCTCTTGAAATTTCACACAAAATAGAAGCAGGAGGCAGAAAAAATAAAGGGAGATGGATAGACAGACTGATAATACCACTAATACTTTTAAACTGAATCGGTGAGATAATTTTGAAACACTATTTATCAACAGTGTGATAGCAGGAAAAAAAAATCACGTTCCCTCCTTTCTCTCTCTCTCTTTTTCCTCCCTTTCGTTGATTGCTTTGTTGAGCAAGTCAGTGAATATTTTACACTTTGTTTCTTTTATTTTAGCAAATGAACTGCCTCGAGCTAATGTAGTGTAAGTGGAAATTTCAAGCACCAATGTCTACTGCATGAGCCAATAATAG
>NW_010173556.1:47134-66669 GCF_000695765.1 Mesitornis unicolor | reverse complement strand
TTTCCCTCCTAGCTCTGTAACATAGTATAGCGGCAAACTCCACAATGCCTCCAGGTAGTCACATGCCTGATTTATGATTATAAACTATGGCTCTGGAAGAGGTTAGCTAGGTAGTTTAAATCATTGCTTTTTCTCTAATGAACAGGGGTCAGAGAGAGAATACTATATGCAACAGCCTTATCTGGTTGTTACTTATGCCCTACATACTGCTCCTCCATGGTTTTGGTTGTGATAGTGTTTTTACATAATTTTACTTGTAAATGCTATTTTAATAAACCATGTTACTCAAAATTGTGTGAAATTAATTTTCCTGCTATTATTTATTATTCTTTTTGGTGCAAAGTGGAGCCAGGTACTCATTTCTAACATGGTATAGACAGCGTCAAAATGGATAATAAAAGAGAAAGTAAAGATATATAACAACCACAGATAGTGTAAGGGATGGTTTCTTTTCCCGGTAACTAGATGCTATAATGTTGAACTCTGTTCCTGTCTGATATCTGTATCAGACCATTGTATCTAAATGGAATAAGATAGATATGTTAATAGATGCCAGAGATGTGCAAATATATTAATACTCAAGATATTTTCACAGATGAGTGTGGAAATTGATTTCAGATTAATGTTATTAATCTGTCTAAGAATTCATGGAAGGATGGGATTATTGTGTAAACTCAAGGTACCCCTTATGCAGATCAGTCTTGCGCAAATAGGACTTAGCAGATCATCATAAGTCTTACTGATCTTGACAACAGTGCTATGATCATATTTTCATATAAATAAACTCCTTTCAGGCAATTTTCCCCAGTAGATTCAGTATAGATGGACTTTTTCTGGCACAAGACCTGTTAACCAATTTTTACTTTGAAGTCCATTATTTATAACCATCTAAAAGACACTAGTATTCAACTTTCTCTTTCCTTACCACTCACTAGCTTAATGGAGTATCAGACATTTAATGCATGCTCACACAACTCTTGTCATTCAAGTGCATTAAAGCAACAGATCACATCACCCGCTTCCTAAAGTAACCCATATTTTGGAATCGGTGAGTTAAAATTCTTCCTGTTGGCAACTCTTCATATTGGAAATTCAAAACCAAGACTTTGAGTAGTAGAGGTATCTCTCCAGTAGCCTTGCGCCTCTGCAGAAACATTAAGCTTTGGATGGCTGCATCTAGAAGGGCTTTTAAGCAGACTATGAAAGAATAATTTAATAATCTATTAGTATTTGCATGTGACTTTCTTCTGCCAGCTAAAGCTTCAGGCAGCAGATGTACATGTGTCTGGTTCTTGCCTGTTCTTTCACATCTGAGGTCCAACATTGATAGAAGCTATACATGATCCGCTATAGTCCCTGGATTCTTTTATATAGAATTGTTACTTATTTTGTTATTCCCTCATCATGTACTGTTTAATGTTGCTGCCTACATGAAACTTGATACACTTGTCCCTTTTGAACAGCATCCTGTTTTTCAGACTACTTCTCCGATTTATCATTATCATTTTGAATTCTAATCTTGTCTTCCAACATACTCACAATTTGATGCTGTCTGCAGATGTAATAAGCATAATCTATTCTGTCAATGAGGTCACTAATGAAAATATTGAATAGTACCAACCCCAGTCCTCTGTGGAACCTCACTTCGTACAGCAACCCATTCTTGCCATGAATCTTTGATAAATATTCTGAGTAAAGTTTTGAAACTGATTTTGTCCCCTATCACAATTTTATCTGAACCATGTTTCCTTAGCTTAAGTACAAGGTATCTTATAGCAATCAGATATTCCTCTAAAAGTTAATGACATCTATTGTTTTCTGTCCAGAAAACCCCTTTCCTTGTAGAAGAAAATTGGATTGGTGCAACAACCAGTCTTCAAGAACAAAATGTCAAACTCTTCTCCTTGTTATCTTTACAGCATACAGATAATTTGTTTCAGAGTCTTCCCAGAAATTTAAAATAACTCCTTCATAATCTCCAAGTTAGTTCTTTTTTCCCATTCCTCTGTCTTCTGTGTTTTGTCACTTTGCCCATTCTTCAATATTTCTCAAGAATAGCTATTAATATCTCTGAGCTTTAGTCCTTTAAATAACGGAGGATGAGATGGAAAGGGCTACAAAGCAGGCAAATAATTCAAAAAGATCTGAATTGACCAAATATTTTCTAACCTTCCTTATCAAAGGCTACAGCCTCATGGTGACACTGTCTTCGTAGTGCAACCCACCCCTAAAAAAAGAGTAATAAATACACAGTTTATCCTAAGGATGTCTACCAATGGCTTCTTCCACCTTTTTGAGTTGAAGCAAGTTGAAAACTTAGCTCAAATCAGCTTCTCTTGGACTTCCTTTCACTAAATTAGAGTGATTTCTTCTTATGGATTGTCGTTTGTCTCTCGGTTCGTACCCTGTACTTTGTTTGGAGAGTTAGAATCTCTCCATAGCTTTGGAGTGTGAATATTCCATTTTTCATGAAAAGTTTTGTGCACCTGATCTTTGTTCTCTGGTACTTTAGGGAGGTTCATTCCACCTGTGATAGTTAAACTAAGATACATCTATAACTGCTACCTATAGAAGACCCCAGAACACTTGCTCCTGGAGGCCGAATATCCTTATCTGCTGTTTCTTTCATTTCCCCTGCTGTTTCTTTCATTTCATTTCAGTTTCTGATATAAATGTTAGAGACAAGTACTGGGGTTGGATGGGCCTGAATTTGATTCAGTAGCTCTTGTGCCAGCCTGCAGGAAGAGTTGCTCCCTCCCTCACCTTAACTCTTGGCAGGTGTTGGTATGACACATTGCACTCCTTCAGAATTACAGCTGCTCCATCAGAGATTCAATTTGGGCCCTCTGTGTAGCTGTGAGAAATATTTCTCTACTGTAAATCAGTTAGTACAGAGGGAATCCTCAAGTTGTTTTCATGCACAAACATACAGAGACCTAATTTTCTGTGATGGCTGCTTCAGTTATTGCATCACAAAAATGACTTACTATGGAGCAGCAGGCTTCATTCATTCCATCACCACCTATAAATAAGGGTTATGACTGGAATAGGTCATGAGAGTTACTCCTGGGAAGACCACATATCGTATTATCTATGAAGAAAATGTGTTTTAAATTGCATTCTTCTGACTACATCTCAGTTGCTGCATGGTTCATTTCTGAGCATGCTAATCAGCACTCTTAACACCAGTGATACAGCATAGAAAACAATAATATCTAATGCCTATAGAATCATAGAATAATTTAGGTTGGAAGAGACTTCTGGAGGTCATCTAGTTCACTTGGGGAAAGTATCAGTTGACACTTGAGAACTGTAACATGCCCCAGAGATTAGATTAGTGGGAATCTTTTAGAGTCTGCTTAAGTGCCACAGCTCTTTTGGTATGGCATTGAAATCAATAAGCTGTGCAGTTTACAGTAAGGAACTTACAGATGTTTCAGTTCACTCTGTTCCATGTACACTTCTGAGGAAAAAAGACAAAGGTGTATTTAGATAGACATTCCAAACTGAAATTGCCAAACCTCGAATTATTATTTTTCACAGTCTTGGAAATATGTTTGCTTGCATGCATTAACTATCATGGAAATTTTTCAATTAAGCCCTGATATCAGCTGACTGTCTCTTATCGGAATGACTGTGAAGGAGTGGGAAATTGCTGGCTGCAGCGTGTGGGGAAAAAGCAAAAGAATACATAAAATAGGTGTTCTTTCTGTCTCTGATTTGTCCTGTGGGTTTAAAGCTTTTAAGATTTTACTTCTAAAGCTTCCCAATTATTTCAACTAACTTTTGCACTGCAATGCACCTGATCACAGAAAACTGTGATCGATGTTTGGAGGGACCTCTTTCCAGCTTTCCTGAGGCTCTACTCTGCAAAGCTGAGCAAAGTGAACAGTGTGAGCCAGACTGGCAGAGGCACTAACTTGTATTGAGCTCTGAGTAGCATAACCCCTTGTTCCCACAGATTCTCCATGTAAGCCAAGCAAAGAACCAACGCTTGGGGGAACCTGGAAAAGGGGAGGAAGACCTCTATATGCATCCATGGTGTCACAGAAACCAGGTCTGCATGCACAGCTGCTCATTTTTCTAACCCAGCTCTCAGCTAGGACACCTTGTGACAAAATATTTGGGAAATAAGTAAAAATTATTAGGAAAAATTTAAAATATATGCACAAAGGTAAAATACAAATGTGAGCATTTGCACATGTTTTGTTGTTGCTAGTTGCAGCAGTGCCTTAATGTCATTCTTCTAGTATGTTTGTACACAAATTTGTCATACGATATGGTTGTTACCCTTGACTTCCAGCTGCACTACAATTCTAGTTGCTATTATTTTAAATTATGTGCCTTACATAATGGTCTATCCTGAAGAAAAAAATAACATGTTATATTAAGCAATCAACATTCACAAAACTTCAGAGCCTTAGTTATCCTTTATAGTTATCCTTATGCTTATAACATAAAATACCAATTATCTCAAGTTACATCTTTGAGGCCCTGTCCTTTTTCTTTCTACTTATCTGAGAAAAACTTCAGCAGTTGTCATGAAATAATCTTGTGTGTTAATCTATTGTTTCCATCTTGAAAAGTGCAAAATTATTCCCTTAAGAAGAAATCTATATGATACCTATTTGAAAGGAGCTAAAGAAAACCATCCAGAATTTTAACCACTCTTGAGTTTATAAGGCAGAGAATGCAGCTAGGTCTCATTGTCTTATTTTGCAGCTCATGCTACACCATTAAGTTTAAGTAAATTTAAAAATCAAAGTAATAATGCAAGTTTTAATATTGATATAGTTCCTGCTGTTTTGACTTTGCTAGTTGGCCAGAGTATTACTACAGATACCAGAAGAATAATTCTTACATGGTTTGGTTGAAGAATTAAGCATGTTAGAGGGCTATTCACTCATTTCTAGAACATCAGGAATTGGACATGTCAGTAAAGTATATTGTCTAAAACCAGAATGACTCATCTGACATAGTATAGTTGACCAGTCTAGCTTTTTTTGGAAAATACATTTTAAAAAATTTTTTAAAAAATCGTTCTGCAGTATATTGTTACCTAGCTAAGGATGCTGAAAGAGCTCAGATTCAGATACAAACACTCAAATGTCAGGCTAAGCCTGGGATAATGTTTGTAGTAGCAGACAAAATAATCACCAAGTGATTAAGGTCTTCTCTAACAACAGAATTACACTGTGGATCTCCTGGACTCTGAAGGAGATTCACTCTGCTGGTGTTTTGAATAATATGGGGGCTGGCGATGCAATATAGATTCTGGAACACTTTGTCCACGTGTTATCGGAATGCCCGCAATGCAAGAGTTATGGGAAATATATCATTGTCCCTAGACTGGAGTTTATACAGAATATTACTCTGCCATAGGATCCCTTTATCTACATTCTAGATGGCCTGACAATGACTCCCCAAATGCCTGAAGCCAATTTAAAAAGGATACTAAGAGCACTCTAATAGCTGAAGTTATTACTACTAAAGTGTAAATCAATGCTGTGTATGTTCCAAGAAGGAAGAGCAAGTCTGGGTGAGCTTTGTCCTAATGGAAAGTGTATTTTAGAGAAAACATGCATATGTGGAGATTCTACATGTGTGATGCTATATTCTTCAGTTGGGTCTACTGACCTCTCCTTTTCAGTGTTGAAAGGTGAATTTACTCAGCTTAGAACAAATCTACACTGTTGTTATTCTTTCTTAATGATTTCATTAAGCTTGTTATTTATGCTAGATAGGCACTGAATGTGAGCCTAAGTTGGGGTGTACATGCAAGCCAAACACATGAGGAGCAAGAGGAGGGACAGTACAACATAATACTGCACCCCTTGTCTCACCCACCCCCTGGGTGCTGCACCCAGGCTGGTGTATCGCAGCAGCACCAGGCCCTACCAGTTTTCCCCTTTCTCTCCCTTACTAGCTGTTACCTCCTACCCCTTGGGCTCTGGTGCAGTACTATGCCACTTCTACTAGCTAATATTTCTTCATCATTTTAGCAGTGATGAATAGGTCTGTTATGCACTTTTAGTGGATTTTATGTTAACATGCACCAAAAATATGAGTTGAGGTCATGGGCTGTGCCTAGTTCTGGGGCGTAGGTTTTCTCACCCTGATTTATACACAGCAATCTTATGACAGCCACTCTAGTCGAAGGGAATGTAAATCTTTTAATTTCTGCTCATCTTGAGAAGATTGCTCTTGAATACCGTGGTTTATACTCATGATATTCATTCATACTCTGAATGCCACCGGTTTTTAGGGATTACTAGTGGAGGCCTAGTTCTGGATGTGATTCTCTATCGTCTCCAGTTATCCAGAGATAATCAGATATTAGAGAAGGTTGGAAATTGGTCTCCTATTAATAATTAAAAAAAAAAAAGTGATAAAAGACTCTGATCTTGCCAGTGTCATAAGTAATGTCACTTAGTAAAGTGACTGGCACTAGCTGTAGGCTCAGATATGCCAATTATAATTAAAGCCATTATTTTCAAATACAGTTCAGTTTATTCCTGGTGAAAAGTAAAGAGAATTTTAGAGTGACAAATCTCTCTGGAAAATGCAAACTTGACTAAAAGTCTCTGGTTTTAGACTACCTGAAATAATTTGGTTTCAGGTTTGAAATGAATATTATGTTAAAACATCATATTCTTTAAAATGAGTGTTGACCATCCTAACATACTGTACAACACTATAATATGTATGTGCCTGTCAGACTCATCTTGAGAAAACAAAAGATAACTTACAAGGCAGAAGTGACATTTAGTTCTTAGATCAACAGCCTTCAAACATCTGTAGCATGGTTTTCAGAGAGGTACCGAGCCAGTATCCATTGCAAATCTGATGTCCATTCACAGTTTTCTAGAAATATATCCAAATTGCCACCTTTTTTTGAGAATTAAAACCAAAGATTGTTCTCTAAAGAAATAGACAGTGAACCTGTGTTGTGTTTCAGGCAATTGTGGTCTGATAACAGATAGAGAAATGTTGATAAAACTGAGGACTTGGTTATTTACCCACAGCAACATACAGATAATAGGTGTACTTTGTGAAGTCGTATAACACACTGAGACACCAGTCACCCTTGGTGGGTTTCTTCCCTAAAATGAATGTGATTCTCGGAGATGACCGTACCAGAATATAAAACACAGTCATGAAGTAGCTCCCCCAAGCAGCAATTTGTTCCTGTGAAGGCAGCTTTAAGCTTGGGACAAAAGCCACAAGAAGTGGAAGGTGTGTGCTGTATCAGGCAATACCCCAAGCACCCCAACCCCTCTACCCTGGGATGTGTCCCGGAGGAACAAGCGGTTTGGGACTGCAGCTGCTCTGAAGATGCAGCTTCTGTCATTGGCAACCTGGAACTGAAGGTTAGCTGGCAGATGATGAAACAGAAATTTTGTCACTGACCTTTGCCTGCTAATGAGTACGCCAGTCCTGCTCAAATCCAGGGGTAGTTAGTGTTTCTCTTATTCTGGCCTTCTTTTAGATCCGTTTGCACAAGGTGATGGTGCTTTTGTGCTCTCAGGCATTTGTTCAAATACCTGCCCTGCTGCTGGCCACCAGAGATTACCTTGAAAACCGACTACGGTGCAATGATCTGAGGTCTGATGTTAACATAAGATAGAGATAAAATTCCTGCTTGCACTGCAGGTCACTGGGATCTAGGCAAGAAAAGTTGCTGTAGCTGAATTTTTTTTCATTCTCGCCTACTGCATTGGGCAGCTATTTTGTTGTTATTGTTAGTCTTAAAATCTTGGCTTTGTTTTCTGCCCTGTAATCTTGTGTTGATGTCCTTTATGTTCCCAGACCCTCTGTTTAAAAGTGTTTCCATTTGATATGATTAATAGCTCTTGTGTGTGATCTCTATTACAGAGTCAAAGCTCAATTTCAAATATTTTTTTGGCGCTTCTGGTGGGCCTTGCTGGGATAAATTAAGCCTATTTTTCCTCTGATTGCTTCATTGGATCTCTTTGTAACTTCACCTTGTATTCCTTTCTGTTCAATACTTTTCAAAGTACTGAGAGTTTAAAGAGGTACAATAAATCCCAGATCAGTTTTTAATGACCATGGTAAGCCTGCTTGTAATATGTCAGTAAGCTGAGCCTAAAAGCCAATGGGGAATAGGCCATTTCTGCCTTAGTAATTGCCTCCACAGAAAGATTTATAATGTCATTATCTGAATCTACAAGAAATAACTCATAGAGCTGAAATACCCTAAAAAAATATTACAATTCTCTTAAAATCTAGTCATTCATAAATGCTAAATCATAAAACTTTTTTCAAGATGTTTTATGTTAAAAATAAAACACCGTCAAAATATAAATGTACTTTTCTTAATCAGATTCTTTGTTCTTTATGTATCTGTTTTCTGTGCTGTAGTTTGGGTGGAAGAATGGTGCAGTGCACAGTCCAGATCTAGCGCTGTGCTGCTGAAAACACAGAGTACTGAAAAACCACAAAGAGGGAAGAGCATTCCCAGTCATTTTTCTTTATTTGTATGTGATTCCAGGGGGGAAGAGGGTTAGTTAGCACTGCAATAAAATTAATTTTAGCAATAAAAATCTCTCCCCCTTCTCCTTCCACCATTTTCCCATGAAAAACCACGCTTAATATCCTGATAAATGTACTGCGGTACTGTTTTAAGCCATTTCAGCCAGCTTCCTTTGCCCTTAGCATTCCCCAATCAGAAGATATCATTCATTTCTTTCAAAAAGCAGGAAATGTACTCTTCAATTTGTCTGGTGTTTAATAAAGTGCTAGAATTACCATAGCTACCCTCATCTTCTGATGCTTTAATACACTGTGAGATTTATACTAATTTCAACCAGACTATATTCTTCAGTGCAGAAAGCTTGTACACTTAAAAGGGCACTGTCAGTGTGCTTTTTTCTTTTTTTTTAATCATGAGCTCCTGTAAGCGAGGACCTGATTTCCATTTCACTGAATATTTTGAACCGTTTTACTTTTTTTCCATGTTGTTTTGTCCTGTGTCCATGTGATCTTGATTGTTGCTTCTGAGAGGTTTTGCCATGGCGGTTTTCTGTTTTCCATTAATTGTTTAAATAAATACATTAATTACTGACATCTCCGGAGATGTGTTGCAATGCAGCAGTTCCAACTCAGTCGAGTGATTGCTAAAATCAGTGAAATGTTTCTAGTCTGATTCTTCTCTGAAGTTCTAATTAAGCTTTTCAGGGTCCAATATCTGCTCTTTGACTGTAAATTCTAGAGGCTAACACCCTTTTAAAGTGTTCTGTTATTAACTTGAATAGATCCAGGGTTTCATCCCATGTCCCATACACTTCAAAGCACAGACATATCTATAAGTAATAAATTATTGCTCATTTCTAGTGAGCATTATAAACTTTCAGGTTCTTTGCTTCAAAGAAATGAGCTCCCTGAAACAGAAATTATTTCCCAGTCAGGGGGCTCTGGTCTTTGTAATGTCACCTGAATCTAAGAGGTTTGTGAAAACAATACTGACACCTTTATTTCCTGAGTTTAGAAATTATTTATAAGCAAACAAATGTGTACTTCTGCCTCTGGATGTGTATATCTAATTCTTATCAATATCAGTGGGAATATTTCTTTGCCTAGAGATCAAAATACATTGCAATACACCTATCATCTGTGAGCCTCTGAGGTATGCCTTGTAGCTTTACTTTTAAATTTCCTTGATTTCTGAGGCAATGTGATGTTTACTTTTCAGCACTGAGCTCTGTGAAGAAGTCAATCACAAGTAAATGAAACTGAATTTTGGAATGGTCTGTCTTAAGATGATGTGTTTAGAAAAATAAAAAAAAAATTGTGTCTTCTATAAAAGCTTATTTTCCTTAAGAGCTGCTTCATGCTGAGTACAGTCAGATTTATAATTTGAAGTAAACTTGATTCATTGTTGATCATTAGCTTTTAAACCTAATCTGGATTGAGATCAGAGTATAGCAACTAAAATAAAAATCCCTGCACTGAATCTAAAAGCATGCGAAGAAATTGCAGTCGATGCAAGGTGACAGTCTGGACTGAGCTGTCTTGGGCCACATCCTTAAACAGGAGGAGCACAAATTCGCTTTCATCAGGATTGTTGATAATAGGATTGTAGCAGAGAACCTAACCACAGTGAAGGATGACAAAAAAAATCAAAATATCCTTTTGCTCCTTCTGTTAGAAACTCATCCTGTAAGAATCAGGGTGAAATAATAAATTGAGGTTGGTCAGGATTAGTCTCTGGTTATTCACTTGGTGCCATGCTTCTTCACTATTGTATGTAGCAAATGTTTCTTGACAGGCTAACTAGGAATAATAAAAGGATAAAGGACTCTGGTGACATACTGAATGTTACAATTGTTATTCCTGTCCTCTGAATGTGGTTTACCTTTGGCAGTGTCAGAGGTGACAATTCTCTGAGCCCAGGCAAACAGAAAGATGAGCTGCTCAGGATAAGCGTGCTTGCAGCTGCTGCGCTCTGTGCTAATGTCCTGCAGTGTCTGCCTGTGTGAAGTCCCATCAAAGTCTATATGACTGTGTAAGTGTAAAGTCCTTTTACAGGAGTTATATGGGGGAATAGCTTTTATGCTTCTCCTGTCATGAAGATCATTAGTCAGTTAGCTTTTCATCCTTACTTTATGTAAAGCACATTTTTCCATGAGATCTTTCAAAAATGATTAGCCACTGTTAAGATGATGATGCTCATATCTGTATATGTGAACTTTCCTGGAGATCTGAGCCGTTTGCAAGTCTGGTTACAAAACTTCTCCTGAAGCTGGACTGCTGACTTAACACACAGTGGCAAGGGTGTAGGCATGAACACTTATATCTGTCTTGAGGTAGATGTGCAGACAGGCTTATGTGCAAGCTCATTTCCTCTGCAGCTAACAAGAATATGGACATATGTATGATGCACTGTAACCTGAAATCAAAATACTTTTCCTTCTCATAAGATATACTGTGCAGTTCCTAACCAGCAACCAGAGAATGGGTTCTGCCTTAAATTACAGACTACTGTGCTACTGATATTTCTGTTTACTGCCATCTGCTTTCCTGCCTGAGGAAGTGAGAGCTGCAAGCACAAGTCCTAGATCAGAAGTCTCTGATGGTCTCTCTTGCCTTAGCAGCATGTTCTTCACCAAGTGAGAAAAATGCTGTGGCTTCTCTAGGAAGTACTCTGTTATTCCACATTGCTTCGAAGATAATTATGAGTTCACAGAGTCTCAGCACTCGTGATGCCTGAGTAGAACAGGTCATGAATGTTTTCATAGCATTTAAGTAAAAAAAAAAAAAACCACATCATTTTTTTCCAAAAATAAAAGGTGCTGAATTTAGTAAATTGCATCACTGCTAGTGTTGTAAGAAAATGTCTTGGTCTGTACAGCTGAAGTAATTAATTATGGGTGAGAAATCTCATCATGAGACATCCTTGAGAAATGGGAAAAGGAGACAACTGAGTAAAATTATATTGTTTGTTGGAAACATTTAAGCTAAGAAGGAAAGCTAGAGAGATAGATCATTACAGGGAATGGCAGACAATGTGCAAGTAGTTACATTCTTTTACTGTTACGGGACCTACACAGTTAACATAGTTTGCTGTTCTGCTTGCTTTGTTGTTGTATCATCCTAATATAAACATATGCAAAAATTTTAGGTGAATAGTTCAAGGTTAAATAACCTTTGAATTATTTAGAAACCGCAACTGTGTTCTGGGTAGTTTGAGGACCTTATTTCTGCCTGGCTTCTAATTTTGCATGCAACTTTCCACTCTCAAAACTGACTGCACTAAGAGAACTTGAGTTTGGATAAATTACTCTGATATCGGCCTGTGTGTAATGTATGCTAATGAAATATAAGTGTACAGGTCAAAAAAGAAATATTTAATGGGGATGTTTACCAGTTGGTGATGGGAACGAAGAGCTCAGAATATACCAAGACAGAGTAGTTAGTGAATCTGTCATACACATAAATCAGCCACACTCCCTCTGCATTTCTAATTGTCTTCCTAAAAAGGTTTTAGTCAACCCCTTAAAATGATGATCACACAAATGCATTTTTATATCGCCTGTTTGCTTTTAGTTATGCAAATTTGTTCAAGAGAAACGATGTACTCAAAATGCTTTAACATTTTTAAAATCTACAGATGTCTGTGGTGTGAGAGAATATGGAGGAAAAAAAAAGAGGTAATGCTCTCCAGCCAGATATGTGAATGCACTGATTTGGGGTTCAAGGCTGATTCCAGGTATAAGTAACACAGGGCACTGGTCAGGGCAGTAGCAGGTATTGGAGAGAGTTGACAACTCTTATTTGATCTGTCTTTATGGTGTTCTTCAAACATCCCTTCAACAGTAGCTTACTATAGAAGTGAACTAAGTTAGATTGACTGAAGGCTGCTTTCATCTCTGCAAGGTTTTTTTAATTGTTATTATTCAATTAATTTCTTTAAATGGTAATTGAAATGAACTTTCCAGTGTGCCTAGGTGACTTTTGAAAAGGTGAATTAACCCTCTAAATAACTTAGGTTTAGCAGTGGTGGCCAGAGCAATGATTAAACACCTTTGGAAAATCTGGACCTTCCTTCTGTGGGTAAACGTTGTCTTCCACTGCTTGAATATTCAGCAAGGAGCCACTACCCTGGGGTGGTGATCCTGGTTTTGGGCTCAGATACAATATGAACCAAGGTATACTTGAAAGAAAAGGTTGTTGTATGGTCTGTCACTGTTCAGGTCACATATCTTGGAAGAAATCTTGTTAGACTTAGAGACTTTAAGATTAGGCATAAAGCTTTCAGTCAGCTTCTTCTGTATTTGACCTTCACACTTGTCTTTCACTGCTGTCACTACAGGAGAGTCACAAGAATTAAACTGAGCGCAGTTCCCGCACTGTATCTGCAGGTAGGGGCAGATTTCAGAAGACATCTCTGTCCGCTTTCTCGAGTGGCACGTTCCTGTCCACCAACCCAAGAGCTTTGGGAGATGGATTTTGCATCAGTCTGAGCTTGCCTATATAGACATACCTCTCTACTTGATCACGATGTTTAGCACTGAAAGCCAAATTTAGCAGCATATCTGGAGGCTTACATTACTTTCACTGTGCTGCTGAGCCTATGCTTTGCCTTGAAAAGAGCCTCAGTATACCTGGCATCTGCTACAAGCACTAAATTAACACACAAATACTGAAGAAGGACATAAAAATCAAAACTCTGAACATGATACAGTGATTTTAGAGTTCTGCATTGCCTTAAATCCACTACAGAGCTCCTGATCATGTCAGTGGGCACTATATGGCTCATCGTTTGTCAGACCATTTTAAATTCAGTGGCTTAGCACTTAGTCTTTTGGAAAACATCATGCACAGTTTGATTTACAGCACTGTAGAGCTGATTAAAAAGTCACTCGTTAAAAAGGTATCTTTTATTATAATTGCTAAATATTTTTTGGTGTGGTTAGTAGGTTTCACCTTTAAAATGATGTATGCATGCTGGCTCTTTTCCCAAGCTGTCGAGTCAGAGCCACTGCCTGGTAGATTTGTACTGAAGTGGCAGAGGCTTTGCAGTGCTTTTTGTTTTTACCCGCTTCCCCCTGCCCCCTTCAAGTAGTGGTATATCAGCGTGTTCTTGTGGAGAGGGTAGAATTTGGAAACCTGGCTTTCACTCACAGGTACCACTTTCCCCTCTGAACTGGAAGAAGCTATTTAACTCCTCCTCTTCTCTTATTAGCTGGAATTGGACCTATCCATCATAAAATGTTCCAAGACTCTTGTATAAAAAGCACTACATAAGTTCTAGGCAGTTGATGATCATAGGATTTATTTTAACAAATACTGTGAAGATGGTCTTACAAATAACGAAAGATAAATGTTGCTATAAAGGTGTACAGACGCCTTATTCCCATCCCTACCTTCTGGTCTGATCTTGGAACCCTTTTTCCTCATCTTTATTCCTCAATATGATGATTCTTCTGTGCTGTGTTCTTCTGCTTATGGCTAGATTCATGGAAGGAAGATACCTCTCAGTCCAGATTTTCTTCTTGGCTCTACATATGTCCCATGACTTATCCAAGGTCTTAGAGTCCAAAGTACTTGCCCAGAGGATCTGCTTAGATGTAAATGGTGTCCTACTCAGCAAGACACTGTGACACTCACTTTTAGACCAGTGTAGCCTAAGTATCAAAATCAGCACTTTCTGGTTTTCATTGTCATCTTCAAAAGTTTTCTGTGGCAGGGCAGTAAGCTGCAGCAGCAAACAGGCTGAATTTTAAAAAAAAAAAAGCAAGCACCCACAAAAATCAAAACCCAAGCAACAAAAAACCCTGATTGGGGAAAAATAACCTGCTTATTACAGAGGCATCACTACAGTGACGCACTGCTTATACTACATGGATGGAGACAGGGTAGGCTGGGAGGATGACAAGGTGACTAAGCTCATCCAAAACAACAAATCCAGCCAGGACTTTGACTGCCTGGAAAACAAAATTACATGATCTGTCACAGGGGTACCAGAGAGACCCATACCGTGACCTGCTTTGCAGGGCGTGGATGAGGTGTGAGGGCAACCATGACAAGAAGGAAACCAGTGTATTTGACATGGCTGAATCTGGGTTTAAGTGGGTCTTATGTTAGGAAACCTCTCTGAAGAAGTGATTTCATAGCTGAGCTGGCATTTTTAACTTATCTCAGCTCTTGACTTGAAGTCTGCAGTCAGCTCTACAATATCTTCAGAGTAAGATACTGCTTTTCTAGCAGAACAAAAGAACCATTAATGACACCAATTAACCAGTGCAATTCTCATTTACACCTCTTTATTACCTTCCACACACAGTATGTGATACATTATACATCCCATTAATTGTTAACATACATGCAAGTCAAGATCTTTTATTATACTGGGTCATCTATCATTGATACAGAGATATAGATATTTTATAGCTGAGCCAACTAACGCTACTGTAGAACAGAATCTATAACCATTTTCACATCAAATCTGATTGTGTTATTAAGCCCTTTAGAAGTGCTTAGTATGTAATTTGGCGTCCTCCCAGAAGATATTTTATAGAGGGGAACAAAAAGTGGGATTTGGGGTAAGCTGTATTCATCCTGTGTTTTCTTAAAAATATTAAAATTATTATTAACTTTTTAAAGCTCAGAGGTAGAGCATTAAATTCAACTTATCTAACAAGCATAATTGTTTTCTCTTGATTACTGAAAACATAGCAGAATTACTGAAGTGACAGCATTTAAGGGGAGTCTAGGTAGGAATTCTTTTTTAAAGTGCTAATGATTTTGCATAGCCACTGTAGTAACCTGTTACCCAGGGTGGGCAGAGGGGCTCACCAGTGCTGAGTAAGAGCTCTGCACGCTGCTCCTTGCTACCTCCACTCTTGACTGTCATGACCCCACCAAGGCTAGAGCTCAGCAGCCCAAGTGCTCAATCTCCACTTTGTCATTCGGGAGCACCTACTAAGGGCGCAATCTCCCAGCCAGGACTGATGCGCTGCTGCCAGTCTCCTGGGGAGCTGCAGCAAAGGAGCACTCATGGAGAACGATTCCTGGAAGAAGCTACTAACAGTGTCACTCCTCTGCTGAGCCTGGAGACTGAGCAAGTGCTTTTCTTCTGCTTTGTTCCTGAGAAGCATCAGTTAACAGCACCCTTCCCAGACAGAAGTGAAACCTGCTTCTTAGAAACCAAGCAGAAACAAATTTTTAGATCTGAGCTTGTATCTGCAATGAAAGCATTGTTGCTAGCTACCAACTCATGGCTAAAAAATCACAAGTGCCATTCCACCAATGCGGTAAAAAGCTTAAACATGATGAGTTTAGTGAAGAAATGGCACAGGCAGTAATTAGTCTCAGCTGGCAGGTAAAATGAGCCAGAGCAACTGCCTCTTGGTTGAGATGGGTGCTTGTGTGTACGCTCTTGCAGAGGTTAAAGGAAATCGAACACCTTTACTTAACCCCCGGAGAGGATGGAGCAGGCGTGTTTGGGCAGATAGGTGTGTGTCCTGCCAAAAATTTCTTTTTGAGTAGCTGTCAATTGTTGCTCCCTCTGCCAGCTGGGCTGGATGCGACAACAGTGGATTGGGGGCTCACTGGGCTGAACCTGCAGGTTGAATCTGGAGAAGGCAGCCACAATTTTGTCAGATACATTAATTAAACAGAGGAGGAAGAGGAAACCATCAGAGTGCTTCAGGACAACAGGCCTGCTCAGCTGTGCCTGACAACACCCATAGGGAAGCACATTTATTTAAATAAATGCATGTTTTCGGCCAGTGGAGTCTGTCAGTAATTTGGCAATTATATTTAGCCTTTCCTAAAGAGAATCTGAAATTTAATTTCAGTGTTGTCTGTGTGATGGTTCTTCTGCACCTTGCACCTGAATAAGCAAAATAACAAAGACACTGACCAAGTCCATCCATGGCCATGGACCAATGCAGCGACAGGCAAGAAATCAGAACTTCATCTCCTCTGTGCAGCTCCAGCCACTGGGCAGAGCTCCTCTGCAGCATGTCAGCTTCCAGACAGAGCTGCAAAAGCTCTCTGCCTGGTACACGTGTTACTTGTTCACTCGTATACAACTTTACTGCATAATAATATTTAAAGTAAAGCATCTGTGCATCTGCTATGCTGACTTGTACTTCTAGTACTGTATTTCTGCTTTAGGCATAATTCACAGAATCTGGTGCTTGGGAAGTGTAGGATTTGAGAAATACTGAAGCCCACGTCTGCTGTAATTACCACCTCTTGGTAATTCCTTGCATAGTGCTTTGTCCCTGGGTCCTGTCCTGCCAACAGGGACTGGCAGCCTTGTACAGGCAGCACCCACTCTTTGGTTGGATCTAGCACGACCTGAGTGTGGCAGGGCCCAGAAAACTGTTTCACGCTATTCTAAATCCAGCTTCCCTTATCTGTATTCCTTAATTAGAGCAAATGAATACTAATTATTCATGGCTAGTATTTTATCAAAATGAATGGCAGCAGCAGTTGGAGACTTTGCCCGGTAGACTTATATCTGTTATATACAAAATGTTGATATATTCACTTCATGTGTGCTATTCTGATGTGCATCTAGAATGGAAGTGATTTGAGGCTAATGCCATGTCAGTAAAAAATTAAATACTGTCCACTGAGCAGTTGATGACCCTAAATAGGGAGGACAATGTTAGAGGAAGAAGGAGGTTTGCATTAGCATAGCTCCTACAATAAGTATGTGCTATACCTTATTTAAGTTCACAGGAGGTTACTATTTTAATAACTCCCCAAAACATTACTAGTTTTCATTGTTTTCATTCTCCACAATTGGGTTTCATTGTTAGTCAACATGTAACATGTAATTAATTGACACCATCACCTGAAAAACCTGGTGTAGTCCCTGACTGCTGGAAACCGGAATTAAAAAATGCTGGTACCATACACAGTAAATAAAACAAATATACCTATTGTCTCTGGTATATCAGTATGTACTGATTCATTTCACCTCTGATAGTTAATATTTTCATAATTAGCCTATCATAAAAATAGGTTCTGAGATAAAAATTCTAACACAAAGAAATTTTCTGTAATTACATGGGCTATAAGAGATCTTCCTCAAAAAATTATGATGTGTTTTCTAATAATATCTTGTACTACATCTGGGCTTTTTAAGTGATTCTTCAGACCAATATTGGTAAATTCTTCATAGTTTTGCATGTATGAGTTAAAAAAGGAAACCAAGCTGTAGATAAATTTCTCTTTATTCTGGTTCTGTACTAAGATATATGAGAGCCTCGAAGTGGCTTGTGTGAGTTAATACTGAAGAGCTGAGCTCTTATGTTGAAATTGCAGTTTAAAATTCTGTTATCACTAGTAAGCCTGCCCTGCTAAATAAAACTTAAAAATCCCTTTAAGAATCTTTTAAGAATGTGTTTAGCCTTTTAAGAAAATCTAATTTCCTTTACTGTGGTCTTGGTTGTGCAGTATCATTTTTAGAAGGGATATTAAAGTTCTAAGAAGAATATTTCCAGGGAGAACTTTATAAAAGCCTAATTTGGTAAGATGATTAGCCATCAGATTTTTAGCAGGCTATTGATTTAACAAAAAGAAAAAGGAAAAAAAAAAGGCCAAAAATCTCCAAACCTCATTTTGTATACTACGGGCTGTGGAGTCTAACAGTTGCAATATGAAATTCGTATAGAGATATGAGCCAAATTATAGAATATTAAAATGGAGAAGGAACATAATTATATGATAGATGTGTGTTCTTTAAATGTGCATACCTTTCTCTTTAAAAAATGTGCATAAAGAAAATCGTGAATGTTATTGAAAACAGTAATTATGTCAGTTATGCTGAAAGCAGGAATATAATACTAAAAGAATGAGTACTGCACAGGATAGCATTAAGAGTTAACGTGTATAGTAGAACAAGAAGGGGTTTAGAAGTTTGTTTTAATTTGCCTTTATTTCCCTTTTCCTTCTTTATCACAAGGAATAAATTTCTTCAGGCTAGACACTGTTTCTTTAGCAAAGTGGTAAAGATCACCCTTATTTGTGATGCTATTTTTTGTGGTCGGTACATTTCACAGCAACACTAGTTCTAATTCCTCATATTAATCCTGAAGTTTCCATTATTCCCAGTTATACCTTTTAAGGTGCTAAAATTTTTTCTTTACATCTTTCTACAGAAAATAATTGTAAGAGATATCCCTCCACTCTTATCTGTCCCTCGGCTGTACTTGCGTGTGCTCAAAAATCTTTCTCCCTACATTCATTTTGTCCTCCTCACCTGTGAACCGCGTTGATTGCTGTTGTGCAAATTCTCTCTGCTCTGTCAGCACCCGGCCGATGCTGAGGTCCTCAAAGCTGCGCTGCCCTGTAGTGCACAGCTGAGCTGTCAGTGTCTGCTCTTTGTCTCTGTTCCTGTAACCCATCTTGTTGTCTTCTGTTCTCTTTACTGAATTATGTTGTAAACCTTTGTCTAACTTGCTTCACTTGAGCTCCCTGCTGTTAACTATGTTCTATCTTTTATTTATTTTATATCTTATTTTATTATTTTTTTCTATTTTAAAATTTAGAGCACTTACTGTAATGAGTTGAAAGACAATTAATTCAAACCATAATTTCCAGCTAAATGTAACATGAGTAAAAAAAGCTTAAACTTTCAGATTAAATTATTCATTTCGGTTTCTTGCTCAGCTCTAGTCTCTAGAAAGCACAGACACACAAGCTCTGAAATGCTTTTCCCAGAAGGACTGACTGCAGAAGTAACACAGTTCCCAGAAGAACTGGGCACAGAAGTAGCATCCTTTTATTCCCACTTACTTGCTTTTAATCATTTCTATGTTTTAGGGATGGGGGTTATAAAGATCAAGTAGTAAATCGTTACTGAGCTGAAAATATCAGGGCTTGCAGTCTTCATGTTCTCTGTCCTGCCCAAACAGCACTTGCTGCGGTGCTGGGGGAACCTGGCCTGACCAATTGCCCCTCTTAACATCCTCTTCATCTCCCATGTGCTGTAGATTTCAGACTGCTACTGTGGAGCTTATGGTGTTTGCTAATTGTTCACTAACAATGCATTT
>NW_010173556.1:36498-47103 GCF_000695765.1 Mesitornis unicolor | reverse complement strand
GGGGGGGGGGAAAGTTGCTGCAGCCTCTGAGGTTCTGTGGCTGGGCAGGCTGCTGGGTTGCCGAAGCAAAGTGTGCTGGGCAGCTCAGAAACCCGGTGTGCTCAAACTTCTTGAACAAGATCCATCATATTTTATATTCCTTGATTTATTTTTTTTCTGAGCAATCTTCTACAGATTTCTGATTGATCATTAAGAGTTGCACCCTTTTAAACTAAGCAAGCAATACAGCTTGCATTAGTATTACATTAGTATATATTGAGTCTACCAGCAACCTTTTTTTAATTCCACGTATCTGTAATATCAGACAAAGCCACATTCATTTTTTTAACTTTCTGTGCTCATTGATAGTTATATGGGAGTCAGGATTAGCTGCTCTTAAAACTTGTAATAGCTTTGCAAAGAGGGGAATGGGTTGGGAATGTGTCATTTGAGATTTTGATAAAAACCTAATGGGAAATTGCTCTGTGAGCCAACTTGAATGAGCTAGAAATGTAATATGAACAAAGATCAGCAAAGCTCCTCGGGTTGCCCAGAAGTATTAAGTGTTTCATTTGTGAAATCCCCAAAGTCTGCCAATACTTGAAAGCTTGGCATGATGCAGAAGGTGCACTTGCTAAGACAGGGTTAGCACAGATGGGAGCCAAAGAACTGAGAACATTTTTTGTCCCCATCTGATGAATCTTAAGGCTCCATTTTTGCAGGTGGATTCCAAAATAAGGTAGCAGGTGGCATATTTAAGGACTTCAAAGCAAACCTGCAGTTTTACTCAAGAAAGATTATAAAATTTCAGAAGGACCTGCATTTGCAGAAAGATCTTTAAGCCATGCTCTATATCCTGTTCACCCTATAGAAGATTATTTAACCAGGAATACAATGTCTCTGGTCCCTGTGGATGCTGTGATTCTCACAGTACATAGTCAGTATAAAGACACATTTGTTGTGTGTGCTTCTTGAAATATATCCAGCCCACTGCAAACTGTATTAGATAGCAAACAAGACAACATTGAGGTGCCCGGACAAGTAGAGATGGTTCTCAATTAGTTAAATTTAAAATATCAGAAAGAAATGTAGGTTGAAAATGAGCATGCAGATTTTAAAAAAAAAACAGTGTGAAGATTATTTTGCAAACAAAGAAAATGCATGGATTCAACATGAGCAGTGCCACTGTATTGGAAAGAAAGGCTTTTTTTCTTTTTTCCAATCAACTGCGGTTTTTGATAGCTGAAACTCTAGCTTTTCAGACTATTTTGTGTAGGTGAGTTTTTCATATGTGAAAGAACCCCTGAAGTCTAATAGAAACCTTTTAAGTAAATCTTACAAAGCTCTAATCTCTCAAAAGCTCCCATGTTCTTCTCCTCTGTTCTTATTTAATTTTTAATAAGAACAATTCCATGCAGCTCTAAAGCATGGCTCAATTAAGAAATATTCCTACCAGGCATCTTTGAAATCTTGGGAGGTTTTTCCTTTCTTTCAGTTTTCGGTTTTGGTTTTGTTTGTTTGTTTGTTTGTTTGTTTACCCCAACGAATCTCAATTTTGGTTGGCTGGAGTTTAGAGAAGGAGTTTCTCTTTAATTGCAAGCTCCACTTCACGTTGTTATTTACAAGTAGACCAAATAACTTCCAGAGTCTCATGTTTTATGCTTGAAGGAGACCATCGAGCACATTAGTGCTGTATTCTGAAGTTACAAAAAGGATCTTTGATCTAATTCCCTAGAGATTATCTGTCCAAAAAGTATCTCTAGGTCATGAGAAGTAATTTAAGAAAGAGTCTGAATCAAAATTTCAAGCCCAGGTATTTTATAGTAATCAAACCTTAACTGCTTTATGATTCACTTTTATTTTTATAATGTATGGCCCTCTTCTTGGTGGACTGGTTAAGCTTGTATCAGCATTTCCATTATAAAATGCTGCTTTCAGGGGTTTATAACTTAGCTGCAAAAATTTACTCTGAGTTTCAGATGGCATTATGACCTGACTGGAAAATCACGTTTGTATAAAATATGTGTCTGCCAATATGCATAAAATTTTTGGAATCTTATTTTGGGCTTTTAGAGCAGATTGCAATGGTAGTGTCTCGTCAGAATATGCATTGTTAATGATGAGAGAAGTAAACTGTGCATGAAGCCATCTTGCACAATGCTTGTGGCAGGTTTCATTTTCTGGTCCAGTGTTTACTGAAGTCACCCTGACTTCTCACAGCTGGAATTGAAAGAGATCTAAGACAGTGTATTTGTGGACTTCCTTACTTTTCACTCGCATATGCACAGAATGGACAATGTGATGTTATAATAGATTTCATTTTGGATGGTTATCGACTCCTTCTGCTTACATCACTTATAGTGGTTTCATCCTAATTGGATTGGCTGAATTCAGTATAAATAACTTTGTTTTGCTGATTGAAAGGGCTGGTGAACTGATGTGATGCAGAGTCTGTCTTCACTTCCTACGTTTGGATAGAGTTGAGATGGGTTGTTACTTTCTGTGCAGCTGACTGTTTCGATGGTTACGTGTCAGTGCTGACCTGGTGTCTATAAAATGCCTTGATGTGTTATCCAGAGCATGAAAAATATAAAAGAACATATGTATTTACCTGTTGCAGAGCAGTTCTGCTCTATAAAAAGGAAGCAATATACGTTTTACAGTGTTCTAGAAATATTTTCTTTAAAAAGAAGTGGCTAACAGACCGTTTTTTAGGGGAGAGAAAAGTCTGGATGGTGTTTTCTAACCTAAACTCCACTAAATTTATAAAGAATAACCTGAGGTTTGTGGTGTTGAGGGTGTCTTCTTGCCTTCTCAGAAGGTTGTGTGAGAAGGGTTGTGAGCACTGGTCAATGCTCTGAGATGTTTGATTTTGTTACTCACTGCCATAACCAGTTCTGGTTATGTTTCTTTTTTTTATCATTTTCTCATTCTTTTTTAAAAAAAACAAAAACAAAAACAAAAACCAAACTTGAAGGTAAATGGCAAAATGCCACAAACCATGGAGATTTCATTTTCTGCATTCCATTTTATTGTGCACTTGTATCTTAATGAGAAGCAGCTACAGGAGTTATATCCCCAGCCCCCTGAGTTCTCAAATACAGGCTATGCTAAGTTTCACTTTCAGGATCAGATCTTTCCATTTGTGCAAATATTTTGAATACAATGGCCAGCTCCTATCAGGTGTGGCCCTCTTCTTTTATTCATTATAAATAACAGCATAAATTCAATGTCAGTCAGACTTGTTTAAGGAAAAATGACAGAAGCTAACAAGGCACACAGACACGGGATGCCTTATAGTGCTCTGAGTGGGAGAAATTCATGGGTCGCTGATGCTGATAATCTGAGTACCCCATCATCACCCATCACTATGCCTCAAAAATCTCTCATATGCCAAAAAAAAAGTGCTTGCCAAGGGCTCTGGGGAGCAAAGTGATGATGAAGGTTAAAATGCCAGAAAGGGAGGAATTAGGAGCGCTATCAAGTCAGAGCAAGAAGTTGTGATTCAAAGCAACAAACACTGTTAACTTCATAAACCCACAGCCTGGGTATCACAGCCGATAAGATTTTTTGCTGATTAATGTTTTTTGCAGTTTGGAGATTTTGAATGATTCTTGCTCATGTGCTGTCCTGTTTTCCCACCTGCCTTGGCTGTGCACCTGCAGCAAACAGCCCTGTACTGCACTGAGGATCTCTTGGAGACACCCATCACTTTTACTTTGTGAATCAACCCTCTGGAAAGACCAGACTCCTTGTGACACTGATGGATTTGAAACTGTTCTGCAAGGACTAATGGATTGGTTATTTTTGTGGGGGTTTAGATTTTTGAGTCCTTTGGGTTTTTACAATCAAATTCATTTAACACAACAGAGGATTGACTGTCTGGGGATAAAGAAAAAGCTCATGCAGGAGGAGTCTGTGACAAGCCATCTTCTTGCAAACCATTTAGTTGTTAAGGACCAATGCCAAAGCATTAGTCTAGTTGAGAATGAGGAAAAATCATCAAACTGACAAAACTACTTTTAAATAGGACAGCAAAAAGAACACAGGCGATCAGATCCACTCTGGCAAGTTTGAAAAGGACCAAGTCTCACAAAGCGGAGAAAAAACAGAAGATGACAATTCTGCTAGAAAGTTTGAAGAAATTAGGCAGAATTTTTTTTATTTCCCCTCACCAGGGGATTTAAGTACCATAGCTGTATGTACAACTTATTGGTTTAAAATCTTTTTTTTCTCCTAAATGCTTAGTGTTTGCTGTCTGACCAATGTTATTTGTCTAAGAATGACGCCTCAATATTGCATTCCACTGGCTAAAATCTCCTGAAAAGAAGAAAGTTAGATTTTCCAAAAACAGTTGATTCATAATGTGTTGTAGCCCAAGACCAGTCCAGTCATCAAACCATTGTAAAATCTCATCCTAACCGCAGCATCCTAAATCTATGCTGTAATTGCAGCCTGTGGTGATGATTTCTATGTTACAGACCCCATTCCCTTAGCCTGAGTTTGCCAGACTTGTGCAGGGCACAAGTAGCAGATCCCTCTTCATGGTTAAGTTTGTGCTGAATTCAGCAGTGATCTGGTAGTTGTATTTGATTTATTATTGGTTTTAAAAGTTTTATATAATTTAAGTCCTACCATGCTGGTAGTAACATTGTCATGATAAGGACTGAAAACAATCCTTGCAAATTTGCAATTAAAAAAAAAATCAAAACAAACAAACAAAACACACACACACACACACACACACACAAAAAAAACCCCACCACCTTCCAGTACCACAGTACATCCCCTCTACTCTGCTTGCTTTAAAGAGATATTTATTATACAAGGAAAAGGAGTCAGAAGCCTTTCTGTCATTAGTGAATAATGCCATATGACTCCCTTGTGGCACAGATGCCAGATTATGCAATGCAGGATAGTTATTGTCTCTAAATATAGCATTGTTTGGTATAGAAGTGTCTTTGGAATAACAAATTTTCTCTTATGGACGTTAATATTATACTTTAATAAGGCCAAAATAACTGCAACAAATCTCAGATTTAGCTAAAGGGCATGCATTGTAAATTCAAGTTTGTTACTCTCACTTTCATAACTCACTGGAACAGTCCACTTGGTGACCCTGATTTACTTATCCTTGTCTTATTAGAAGTAGTACAAATACGTTGTAGTATTTTGCTCTGAAGGGGCAAAACCCCATACTTAGCACTGTGTAAAACCTTCCTATTGTTTAATACTTTCTGTCAGACTACCACATTCCTCCTGCCTAATGGAAACAGCACCCACAGCCAGTGGGCTGCAAATTACAGCATAGTTCATCACTCAAGGCTCTCCAGCACATGATAGTATTGCAAATATTTATATTAGCAGCTCTTGTGCTTGACTGCAAAGATTAGAGATCTTACAGGGAGTACTGAAGGAATTACAGCTCCAAGGCGTGGGGGGGACACAGAGGATGGATCTTTCTTGTAAAAATTCAAGCTTTCTTTTTTTCAAGGAAAGAAATAAAGCATTCTCAAAAAGTCTCTCCAGCTATGAAAGTCTTCGTGCCATGTCGTGAATGTAGTGAGCACGTTGCTCTGCAATTCTCAATTTGGTTGGAGTGCGATAGCGTTTGCTTGCTTAAAGTGGGGAAAGGTGTCCTTGACTCAGACTGAGGGAATTTTAGTGAGGAAGTAAAGGCATCTTTTGTTCTTGGTGTTTTGTGGGTTTTCTTTTTCATACAGGCAGCACAGTACTAACATCATCCACCATTGTCAGCACAAATATGAACTCTTATTTTCATTGAGAGGTAACCTACTTTTAAAAGAGCACCTTGGAT
This sequence comes from Mesitornis unicolor, assembly GCF_000695765.1. Classification (NCBI taxonomy): domain Eukaryota; kingdom Metazoa; phylum Chordata; class Aves; order Mesitornithiformes; family Mesitornithidae; genus Mesitornis; species Mesitornis unicolor. Next base: position 41,306 of record NW_010173556.1, on the reverse strand, counting down.
GCTGAATTTTATATTACCTAGAGAAAAGCAAAGGGGAAAGAAACACTCATCTGCTATTTTAGTCATATGGAGGGTGGTTATATTTGACACAGAGAAGAAAGGGGACTATGGTCAATTCTGGAGAGGGTATGATGCTGTCCCATATTTCTGTGTCAAAGGAAACTGTGTGTGTTTATGACACTCTTTTTATGGGCTGTATGAAATGTATGGATTCCTGCTTCCCTGAGAACTGTCCCTGTCCTAAGATCCTTCTATCTTAGGCTAAAAGTGCTGTAATGGGGGCAGTTCACTAAAGCTTTATAGATGGACAGCCTCCTAAACAGGAGATGTCTTGGTGCAGAAGTCAGGGCCACTTGGTCACTGACGCATCCTGCTCCTCAGCAGCAACTGTAACACCGAGGTTCAGGGGAAATTTTGAAAGTTTCCTTATTTACTTTTCCAGGCTCTTAAATACAACAGACACAGGATTACAAAGGCAACGTGAACCCTTTTTTAGGAAGAAAACTTGCAAATGTCATCTTCATTACAGTAATAAAGGGTTTTACCCAACTGAAAACCTGTGTCCCCTTTGAGCAGCCTGTCTCTTGAATGATACTGGGAAACCTGACAGGTGTGTGCATATTCAGAGTCACCCAGCAGGTCTACTGGTGTCCATGTGTGAGACTCTCATGTGCCTGAACAGGACTGTGCTGGGGAAAAAACAGAGATTTGAAAACAACCTCCTCTCCCTTCAGATACTCAAACCTTTATTGTATGAGATCCAAGCAGCAATTTGCAAATGTGAAATTTTATGCCTGCAGAGTTAATGCTAGATGGAAGCCTAGTTCAAATGGCACATTATGACCATTATCTTGTAGTCTATGAACTGCCTGTGTCTGAAAGGGAAGAATACAGGCAGCTGGCAGAGTCTCTATGTAATCATTGTTTTGTACCGTCTCCATGTCTTTATTGTGGAGCAGAACTGCATCTGGTCCTTTACTGGTATGCTCTGAGATTGACAGGTGTGAGAGACACAAGAAGTCTTTGCTGCCTGAAAATCTGAAGCTCCCTTTGAATTCTGAATTTTTTACTTTATCCTCCAGCTTACTTCTGATAGCCATTCACGAGTCATTCGTTAGTGCATATAACAGTTATCAGATGCCACAGGAGCATGAAAAATTTCCACTCTAATAAACACTATCGTAACTGTCACCTCTTTATGATGTGCAGAAGGATATGTGCACAGGATTGCCAGCTTTTCATCTGCACAAAGTCTGACACCCTTCTCCAGGGATCTCAGTTTTTCATAAAACTGTCCTCCCTATGAGTTATCTCAGTGCAGTCAAGACAGGTACAGTCTCCCACAAGAACCTGATGGTCTGGTGATCGCTGCATAGGGAAGCCCTAGGATCAAGGTTAATGTGCTACTTTGGAGTCCTGCTCTTTAAACTGATTGAACAAAATGATCTGTTAATAGCATAGGATTTTTGATGTTAGGTCTTCTCTAATGTTGAAATAGAGAATATTCTGTCCTTGAGCCCACATGCACCCAAAGTTCATGAAAAATGTAGGCACTTAGGGAATGGGATTTTAAAGCGAGTTTTTTAAGAGCAGGTTCATCAGATGGAGAGGAGTTTCCTAAACTTAGGGACTGACTGTTATAAGAGGCAGCAAAAGAAATTCTGTAGGAAAAAAAGAAAAAATGTAGATGCAGCCACACCTGGAAATGCAGCTGTAGTGCAGGCACAAATCTGTGGACAGAGGAGAGAGGTTTGGCCTCGGTGGCAGGACAGGAAAATAATAATCTTAAAATATCTTACATCATCTTAACCTCCTGTTAAACCTTCCCCGCTGGAGAAGTGCACAATAACCATAGTAAACACGAGTAGCCAAAACAAAGATCCTTAGATTCCAAGGAGATTATATGGTCTATAGATAAATCTAGCTCATATTTCCCTCTATGTAGAAAGATAAAGTATCTCTGAAAAAGCTGTCTTCAGCTTTATCAGCACAAAATCCTGCTCCATTGTTGGACTCATACATAACTATGAGAGCAATTAACAGGATCTGTAGTCAACTTGAGAAAATTGTAAAACTGGATGTAAACTTTTTAATGTGTGTGCACAATTTGATGTAGTGGAATTTAGGAGAAAAAATACGTTAAGTATGTAGGTGCACACGTGCACCCATGTTAAGGCTGAGTTGAAAAGAACCCTGGAATGTAATTTCAATCGATTTTCATTTGTGTGAGGCTTGAAGAAAACTTGACAACTGATAGATTCTGTTTATAATTTTTTGTTGCATCTGGAAGACATAAAAATAACAGCTGAAAATACTGATGCTCACTGCCAACATCTCAAAATATTGAGTGATTGTCTTTCAAAATAAAGCTGTAGCCATTCCCTGTGGATGGTGTCTGTACTCATATGCATAGAATTTTGGGAGGGCTTCACAGGACATCCCAGTAAACAGCATTACTCAGCCGAAAATACTAGCTAGTTGAAAAACTCCCTTCAAAAATGCTTTTCAATGCCTTACTGTAGAACTAGAAAGATTCATTAAGTGGGTTTCTGTAGGTCTTAGTGACATTTCATTAAAGATCTGTGGGGTGCGTCAGAGTGCTTCTTACCATTCCAAATGACACAAACTGAGAAAAATTGTGATTTTGTTGGAAAACTGGATTAAAATTAAAAGTGATATGAGCAGGGGAAATAATCTGAAGAAAAGGATGCAGTTCAAGAAAGACAGATTCAAGGTCCTGTGCCTCAGGAAGAATAATCAACTGAGCAAAAAGACGACAGGGAAACAACTGCTTAGTAGCGGGTTCTGCAATCAATCGATTGAGCATAAGGTGAGTGTGAGTCACCGATGCCTTTCTGTGGCAAGCAACTGGAATATATGAAGACTACCGTGACCTTCAAGATATGGGAAACAACCATTCTGTTCTGTCCAGTGCTGCACAAACTGCATCTGTTTTTGGGTGCCACAGTTTGTGCAATGTGGAAAGCAACTTAAAGAGTCCAATAAAGAGCACAGAGACTGAAGAAATATAGAGAATGGGGAAAATAAAATAAATTAGGGTGGCTTTGCCAGCAATCCAGCATCTGAATGACCGTTCTCCACAATTCCTGCTTGTTGCTTCTCTCTCTCTGTCCCCCCTGCTCCTCTTCTTCTCTCTTTTCTTTTCCAAAGTTAAAGTTGACAATTTGCTGCAGGGAAGGCTGGAGTCTGCTCCTGGTCAAGAAAAAGTTCACAAAATAGAAGGAGGGCAAATAGTGCTTCTGCAGCTACTCCCAAAGGGGCATTTTTTTGAAACATAGGACAAACCATTGCTTCTGTCTTGTGTGTGTCATATAGTTTGTTTCTGTTGGCTGCAGTACTTTCCAAATCCTCTTACCAGCTGAAGTTTGGCTCTAGAACTGGATAATAGCTGATAATTTTATGACCTACAATAACATTTGTAATTGCACACATTAAAAAGAAGGCAACCTTATCTCATGCTTCTAGGTTTTAGAAGGTCATTAGAGAGCAATAATCTTTCTGTTAAAGCCATTATGTTCTCATGTCCAGGTTCACACCAGAGGTCTGGGCAGTGCCCTGTCCGCAGGGCTGGTGGCTGAGCATCGTATATGGCAATCCTGCCCTGAATGTCCTTCACCTCAGCTTAGGCTTCCTCAGCCAGACCTGGCATGATGGATTTTCCCTCTGTGAATTTGCCCAGTTGCTTTTGAACCCTTCCAGAGCATTTTATAGCTATGTTTGCTAAACACAACAGATGCCTTTCTCTTCTTGCCAGAATGAGCTTGAAGGACTGGTGATATGATATAATAAGTTGTGAGGGTCTGGATTAGTATGTATAGAAGAGCACGCATCGTATTAGATAACAGCATTTCATGACCCATACACTGAAAAAGCAGGGAGAACTACAAGTTATTTTAAGTTCTAAATTAGTGTTCCAAATGAATATGAAACTATTTTGGAATATCAATACATTTTTTAATTTAAACAAATATAATTATACTAAATTAAAGATTTATTTAGCTAACTTGGTAATGTTAAATGCTTAAATATTTCAGATGTCCAAGATAAACATAATAAAATGATTCTGTTTAATCTACAAATTAATCCAAAAAAATAAATTGCATTTTAATTACATTGATAATGATCAAGCCCAAGTATGATTGGCATATTCCTTCCCTGAGACAGCCAAAAGGCAGAGAGAAGCAAACACTGTGGGCCAGATTTGGTTTATTTCTTACACCACTGGAGGTTTTGAATATTTCCATTAGGTTTTGTACATGCATTTCTAATTTATATTAATCTAGGTGAGCAGAATATGGCCTTGTACCTGAAACTGGTCCAGCACATTTCTGCGCTGAAGATGACTCCAATAATGAAAATCTGTCTTGCAAATGACTCATTGTAAGAAGACTGTGCTGAAGATGTTGAAAATCAGGATGATGCATGTGAAAATGAAATTAATCAATATGAAGATGAGGATCAGCAGTCTATCACAGCAGAGCTGTTTGATAATAATGAAACTGAGGAAACAGGCACTGCTAGGGGAACACATGGAATTGCAAGATATATCAGTGATAATAATGAATTAGTAGCTATTTCCAGAGACAGAAGAGATTGCGTTTGTCGACAAAGAAAGGTGTGCTAGAAAGTTGCAATTCTTGTAGCAGTCCCAGATTTTGGGAAAACTTGGTAATGTAAATACACGTACACACGTAAATAAGTACAGTTATTTCAGCTCTGTCTGTAGTCCCTCCAGCTGTGCATTCAAGCACTTGTCAGGTTGGATAATTTCTTATGCAAATGAATGT
>NW_010173556.1:34844-36467 GCF_000695765.1 Mesitornis unicolor | reverse complement strand
GCAGGCAAATCAGCCCTAGGTACAGTACTGGGATACTGCATGTGCAAATTGGCCCGTTCTGTCGTGACTCTCTTTTTGTCCCATAACTTACATGAAAAATGTTTTACCAAAGCTAGGTGGGGAATTTGGAGTTATGAAAGGGTCGAAGATTGTTATTCCTTGCAAGAAGTAACCATGAATGTTATCAATCATCAGTCCTGTCCAATGGGTTTGTAACTTTACAAGGAGGTGCACTGGTTGCTATTTACTACCTGTTACTATTTCTGAACCCTCAGCTGCTTTCATAGACTCTTATTTCCTCTGTGTTTCTTACACCAAACATTTGTGTGTCATGTCTCAGAAGTTTATCATGTTGGTGCTGGTTGATAGCTCTGTCTGGACTCTGGCTAGCAAATAAAGCACGGTGACCTTATCACCGTTTGATACATGCATATTTAAGCTACCACTTCTTTTCGTGTAGTAATACTGTAACTGAAGTGAACAGAGGTAAGAGACACTGCTGCCCTTGGTAGTTCTCTGCAATGGGACACCCTGACTTTGGAGTTCACCCTCTTGCATTTTGATATGTAAAACTTCTAGTTTGTGCATTATTGGGACACTGAAAAATGTAGCTGCCTAGTAACGGTTTTATAAACCGAAATTTCTTTGTTCTATTTTGCAAATCCATTATGGATTAAAATCTGTGGGGCTCAGAGGCCACAAGCTGAAAACCACTTTAGGTAAAGAGAATAGAGAATAGAAACTGCTGCATTCAAGCCTGACTTCTCTTGGTTTAAAACCTCTTTACCAGTTTAGAGAACTTATGTCTGTGTTATATTGTACTGGCATACTGATTGATACATGGTAAAGGCTCCCTGGAGGCCTGGGATAGATGCTTTTTTAATGCATTATATAAATCTAAATAAACATATATCACAGTGAGCACAAATAAGTGATTGGTGGCAGAGCTCAGGTAGCACTGAATTAAATTTTATTCCAAATGAAATCCATTTGTAAACCTGAAAGAAGGGGAGAAGACAGATCAAAAAGGATTTTGGAGATATAAATCCCAGAAGGAGTAACCTAAGGCCACCGCTCAATGTGCCAGCTCTCCACAATGCACACATCATTTTCTTTCTTGTCTTTTCTGTCTTTCTGAAGTGAAGTCGACAAAATTAGTTTAATTCATGCAAAATCTGAGGTAACAGACAGAAAAGAGCAGCTCAGAGCTGATTTAAAGACAGATGCAGCAGAACACAAGCATTTGGCGGATGGCAAAGTGGGCAATAAAAGGCTCTGTGGTCTGTTCTGTGTCCTAAGCTGCGACTTCTATGACTCCATTACTGCAGCACCCAAGCCCTGCCCTGTGCTTAGTGTGGGCTTTTGCATTGGATCTCCAAAGGTGGGAAACCCCTGTTATTTGCATTTTAGAGCTGTGGAATAGAGCGAAACAAACAAATTACAAAGGTTGAAATTTTTAGTCATATAAGCATCTGATGTCGCAGATTGGATAGGTGGAAAGAAACATATGTATTGTACCAGAATTTTCAACAATTTGGAGTAGTGTCCAGATCCTCTTTCCAGTAAGTATTTCCCTTGTATCTGGGAAAATTCAATGCATTAGACTGGAATCCAAAATAGCCT